>NW_015151215.1:234814-314047 GCF_000732505.1 Cyprinodon variegatus
TTGTTTTTCAGAAATCATTTCTGATACAAAGCAGGAAAAAGATCAGGCATTGTGATTCAAGCTTTAAATATGAAGGCTTCTGTGACCCAAAATGAACTTTAAATATAACTTTAGGCAGAAATACGGCTTTGTTAAACTCAAATATCTTCTCAGTTTTCTAAGGTTCCACTTAATTTCAACCCTGGCAAATTGTCAGCTTGCTCAGCAGTTGTAATCCAACAGCAGAATTTTCCCTCTCTGTCCCAGAGGTCCCTGATTCTTGGCATATCATCACAACTACAGGAGGAAGATAGGGTTGTCCTATCCAGGATTAAAATTGGAAATCAGTCTGATATCACCAGAAATGAATAACAGAATATATATAAAAGCTGATATAAACACTTTACTTCTATGTGCTCCTGTTTAAAGTTTATGTAACCTATTGGTTAGCGAGGAATGGATCAGTTGTTCATCTTCCTCTTGATTTTGACTATCGTTCTCTGTTTAAATACACTTGATCAATACTTGTGTGATCAATACTAATCAATGTTTTTTTTTTTCATTAATGCATCTGAGTATTCCTCATGAGTTCTGCTGGCTGGGCAGCAGCCCTCCTGGCCTCATCAGAACTGGAGAAGACAGGGCTTCATACAGCAGACAATACCCACCTCCTCCAAGAAGAACGTACCTGGAAATGCGCAGTTCAGGGGCACTGTAAGCAAACACCCACTTTCTCTGATTAGGGAGAGGGGGATTTGAGACAGAGCGTGATGAGTCCAGATCTAAGTTTAGACATTTAGCAGCTGATTTGCAAGGTGTAGAAACCTCTCTTTTTTTTCCTGAACATCTGTTTTTTGGCTTAAAGGTTTCAAACTCAGTGGTGATTTCTCATTGACTACTAGGGAACAAAAACATCCCCTGGACATTTGGTAAAATAATTGATCAAATATGGATTGTTAAAATTCATAAAGGTTTGCATGGGGCGACAGTGGCGTTGGGTGTAGGAGATTGCCCTGAAATTGAAGGATTGATGGTTCAAGCCCTGGCTTTCAGTGTCGTTGTGTCCTTTGCGTACTGATGGTGATCAGAGTGCCCATCATTGCTACAGTGTAGCTTGCCACCATGATTGTGTGCATTAATGACTGAATGTAGTGTAAAGCACCTATATAAGTTGTACATTATTCATCTCTTGAACATTATCTCTCCTTTGATCTGGAGTAGCAGTGGTGGACAATCTATAGATCAGTTCCAAACATTTGCATTTACAGCTTCTTGAGGGAACAGGATAAAGGAAAATTAGGCGATTATCCACCCCTGGCAGCAGGACTTTATAAGAAATCCCTGTTGCTCGCTATTTAAGCAACCAGCGAGAAAGTAAGGCCTTATAACACGTAACCACTTCCAACTAATATGGGGTGTATGGGGCAGAGGCAGGTTGTGAAGCAGGCTTCTTGATGCTGATTAGTGGAACATGCTAAAAGATTTTTGATTGACAGTGATTAGTCAAAGACGAGGTTTTCCAGATAAGAAAGGAAAGAGCAATCATTCAGTCAGAACAGTGGTCTTGTGTTGAACTTTTGCAATAGTTTTTAGAGTTTATTATTATTTTAGAGCACTTCACATCGGCTATTTTCACCCATCGTACACATATAATAACTAAATCCCTGCATTATTGCAATGTTTACATCTTGTTTGTTTTTTTCTTTACGTTTGGATTTAATTAACCCCATTGAGCCTCCCATGTTTCAGAGAACAGCATCCACCACTGCTTGAACTTTGTTCATCTTTCAGAAGTGCTGTGATGTCCTGAAACGACATCATCAAGACAGGGATAAGCAGCTTTACATTGAAGGCAAATTTATTTTTTAAGAGTTTTTTTTAAAAAGTAACTGAATTTCATAACATATGAACACGTGCATAGTGCTAAATGTATTATTTCAGCAAGTATTTGATTCTTGTTGAACATGAAAACACTCTAAAATAAACAGCATGATGTAGGACCTTTAAAAGAATTCTTGGAACATCAGCGCCCTGTAGTCTACCTGAGAGGGAAAGTTCCTCTGAGAAACACTTTAATTTTGCCTTGTCAGCCAAAGAAATGAAGGAGAGAATACTTTTTGTTTGTTTGCTTGTTTGTCTCAAGCTTTTCTCACCATTTAAATAGTTTTAAACACCCATCAGCAGCTCATTTTTAATGGCAGATGAGTGACTCTAGAGAGAAATCACTGTGCTGAATTTTAAAGCACGTGATAATGGATTCATATACTTATATTAACTTCCAAGCAAAAAAATTCTTTTTAAGTCTTTCCATCTTTTAACATTGGGTATATTGGGAAATTGGTTATTTTGACTCCAAAATGTGTGTGTTAAATGCAATATACAGAAGCCATAAATAAGATTTAACCATTGGGTGGGGCTGTTGAGCACAATCTCTAGACCACAGCTAGATGTGGAACATGCAACTCCTCTCTCTACCTCCACTCCACGGGCAACAATTCTTTTTTCAGAATATCTATTTTCCATGAAAAATAAAGAACACAGATATTGTGACAACAACAATGCTTCCCAAGGGTTTTAGCTTTTGCCACAAAGATGAGTTGTTGCCCCTGTGTTTTCTCTTATATCAAGATTAAATCACAGTCGATTGGGCATGCTGTATATGTGATTTAATATTTTTATTTGGATTTTACTTTTCATACAGATATTGATGACTATTTTACTTTTCAAGAACTGATCAGTTTGCAAATTCTCATAACTTCTAAATAAGATATTTTCAAAAAGGTTCACCTTTATTTCCAACATTTTGACTGAATGACATATTAAATTATTTTTACCAAATTCTGTAAAGCAAGTTAAGCATTAGGTCTGTTTGTTTTTGTATTGTTATTTTGACATTTTGTCCACCCATGCATTATGCCTTTTAGTATGTGTATGCACAAATAAATCTTTCAACAAATATATTGTTCAATTATTCTTTTAATAATTACAAATAACTGCATCATCTTCAGAAAGACTCTCTTCAGAAGCTCTGCATCTTTCATTAATCCTGCTTTTCCTGCAAAATAAAAAAGGCAATTTTCCTCAGTTAATTTACATGCAGATTAAAATAGCTGTTTTCTTTTTTAAACTAAAAAAATACAACTGGGGAAACGTTTGTTCACCTGCTCCTCAGGACTTCTGTTTAAGTGGCCTTTAGAGGATCCAAAGAAAATACCTTTAGATTATGTCAGTTATGTAACAAGTTTATGTAACAACAGTTAGTTACATAAATATAAAATCAACTGTCCTTCAGTCTCCGCATAAGACATTATTTGCATAGAATGCTGCATTGCTAGTTAAAAATTATTGGGGATAACTATACACATATTCTGAAATAGTTTGCTATTTGCAATCACCTACCTGTGGATGGGTTGTTTTAGGCTGTGCATCCAATGGCCTGAAATTGAAATGGAAATAGACAACACTTAACATTTGAAATGGAAATTAGATGTTACTTTACAGTTTGTATCCTGTAAGTATATACTGTACAACATCCCATACCTGGTTCTGGCCCTGTATAGACGTACAAATCTACTTTTCAGAAAGTTTGTGAATGTTTTGAGGCATTCATTATTTAATTTTCATTGTTAATCTATTTTTGGTTTTCTTTGAAAAAGGTCAGACTTTAATGGAGTCATAACCTAATATTTTAGGCGGGAAATCCTTCAGAAATTATCTTTTATTCCTAGAGGCATCATTTTACTGATATGTTAACATAAGTCCGTCCTACATGTACATGTTTGTTCCCATTTCCACTCACCAGTTGTGATTCTGACATAGCGGAAAAATTGCAAATCTTCTTTTGGAAAGTAAGCTTGTATGAGTGATGCAAACAGCAACTTTTAAACAGAGCGTGCACAAGGACAAATGGGCTCGTGCATGCTCTTTAATAGGCGTTCCCTTTCAGGAGGAGGTACAGGGTTGTGCATGTGCATTTTTTTTAAAGTGGAAAAGGCTGGTCTTTTTAAAAAATCACTAAAATCCTCCACTATACCTTTAAGTAATTTTGTAGAAGAAAACAATTTAATAGAGCTCATTAGAATCCTTTCCCGGTTTCTTACACAAAAGATGAAATATTACACAAGCAGAGACTTGGTTTGCTGGTATCACTCCTTTTGCCAGAATAGAGACGGGACTGATGAAAGCAAGACAGGGTAATGTCAGTACCCTTACAAATTATGTTTATGAAGGAGTTCTGACTTCTTCTTCTTCAGAACTTCTTCTGTTCTGACTCTTGAAGGAGGCAGTCGCATTTTCCTGCTGCTACTGCACCTCCCTGCCTGTCCCTGCTTTGCTGTGTCTTGTCCTTTTCTGAGCTCTCGCTTCATACCACCTGAACTAAAAAAAATGGATCTGGTCTGCTGGTCTCTCAATGTAATTGATCAAATTTATTCAACTGGAAGACAGGGAAAAGTGGACCCATCCTGTCCTGCTGGGACATACTTCGTGGGATACACCACGGACTCCTGGAAAGCGTGGTTGATGGTGCGTTTCACAACGCTGTCATTAGAGGATATCGAAGATGTTTGATTTCTCCTGTTTGGATTTGGAGGGTACCTGATGTATCTTCAGCAGCAATTTGGGCATTGATCAGGCTGCCGGCATATCTCAAACTTTTTCCTGTCAAGGATAAAGTGTGAAATATGTTTTTTTTTCCTCTCTTCCCCATTGTGGCTCCTATCTTTCCAAAGAGACAATGGCAGCACTAGGTAACCACCTGGACCTGGGCAGCCAGGTAACCAGTAGGAACCGGCAGCAAAGTCTAATCCTTCCGAAACTGATTCCAAAGCTGAGTCAGACGAGAACTGTTCAATAGTTGTTGCCATTTTCCTTGTTGTGCGAGTGAATGACTAGGCCTGGGTGGAGCTAGTTTACTAGGCTATTTCACACCTTGAACTTTCTGACAGGTTTTAACCCAAGGCAAACATTAACACACGCTTTCTAACATGGGAATCAGATTTCTTGCATTGTCTATATGTTTTATGTGGCAAACAGGATTTCTCTGACCTACAATCTTACGTCAGTCCTTTGGGCTTCCATAAATTTAGGACTGATCCTAAACACAAGAAAAATATCAGATTTATTGCTCTGATATCACATTACTGACTGAGTAGTTATTTCTTTCACTCCAAACAAATTTAAATTCTTTGCTTTATGTCTGTTTTAGTATCAGTGTAGAAGTGGAGAGGAGGGTGGATTTAAGTAACCAGGGCCTGAGTATGAAGAAGGGCCCATGAAAGTCCTTCCTTATTTCAAATTAATTGAGCCTTACAATTAACTGATGTCATAATTAATTTCACACATATTGATGACATAACTTAAGGAGAATTTTTTTATAAAAAAACACAACATTTTGATGTTTTGATGTTGTATGAATAGAGGCCCGCTGACAGTGAAAGTGTTCAGAGTCCAGAAATTGGTGCTATGCCACTACATCCCACAGCTGATCTTTGCTAATTAGAAATGTAGAAATTTATCTCACTCAAAGTGGGAGAAAGTCTTGAGGGATCTATTATTTACTGTTTATAATTTATGGGGTTTTCTTGTTTTTGTTTTTTTTATGTTTCCTTCCAAAAAGCTAGATGGGATTCAATGTTTCAAAATAATTCCAGCTTAGGTTCAGCTTAGAGACCTTTAGATGAACTGTATGCTCTAGTTGTACTGCTGGCCGTTTTTTTCTTAGGTGCACAAAAACTTGGTGTCCCCATAACAGGTTTGCTCTATTTATTTTTAAGATATAGAACAGTATTATTTTATTAAGTTATTACCCAACAATCTGGTTAACATTTTTTTCAACCATAGCAAAATTCTACAAGAATCGAAAAGTTTTGATGCATAAAGTGCTTCACTCAGCTGAAATTCACAATAAAACATAATTAACAAGTCAATATTGTCAGTATAAACAATAAGACACAAAACTTGCTGAGATTTTTGTCCACCTAAAGAAAACGGTTCATCTAAAGCCCTGCGATTGATCAAACTCTCCATGATTGTTCTTTAAATATTGTTCACTCACATATCCAAAAATATCAACATAATGTTAGCCATTCCTTTATAAAGGTCAAGTCTACCTACTTAAGCACTGTTGTCCTTCACTTTCTCTTCCTCCTAAAATTGGACAAAACAGAGCAACTCATCCATAAAAGCCCAGATGATTATATTACCAATATCCAATACTCAAGTTGTATATACCTTTGAATTGGGATGAATGGTCTTTTCTGCCACCTAAAATAAAAGGAAAAAAACACTTTATGACAAACATCTGTATATTTTGTAACACTTTTCCATGTTTGTATTGGTTTGCCTGTAAGAATGCCTACCAGTTATTTATATTTAAGAAGGGATTATTTCAATATAAACTGCTCAAAAAAATAAAGGGAACACTCAAATAACACATCCTAGATCAGAATTAATGAAATATTCTAATTGAATGCTTTGTTCTGTACAAAGTTGAATGTACTGAAACAAAATCTGACAAAATTATCAATAGAAATCAAATTTATTGACCAATGGAGGCCTGAATTTAGAGTAAAACAAACATTTGAAGAGGAAAAACACACTAGAGTCAGATCTAGCTTTGATGACATCTCCATAAAACAGGTCAAAGTGAGGATCAGGATTTTGTGTGGCCTCTACGTGCCCATATGACCTCCCTACAACTTGTGGCATGCACCTGATGAGATGGTGGATGGTCACCTGAAGGATCTCTTCTCAGACCTGGACTAAAGCATCTGCCAACTCCTGGATAGTCTGTGGTGCAACGTGACCTTGGTCGATGGATCGAGACATGATGTCGCAGATGTGCTCAATCGGATTCAGGTATGGGGAAAGGTCTGGCCAGTCAATGGCTTTGCGGCCCTCCAAAGAAATGCCATCCCTAATCATTACTGACCTACTGCCATATCAGTCATGCTGAAGGATGTTGCAGGCAGCAGATCACTCTCCAGGCTCTTCACATGTGCTCAGTGTGAAACTGCTTTCATCTGTGAAGAGCACAGGGCACCAGTGGCGAATATGCCAGTCCTGATCTTCTTTGGCAAATGGCAAATGTCCTGGACAGTGTTGGGCTGTGAGCACAACCCGCATCTGTGGAATCGGGCTATCATGCCACCATCCTCTTGGAGTCGCTTTCTAACTCTTTGTGCAGAGACATGCACATTTGTGTTTATCTTTGTGAATAATGTATTCTGGGATGTTTCACAGATCCATTTTAAGAATGAAAGACGAAAGTCTAAAAGCAAGTTGTAAAAAAAAAAAAAAAGACATATTAGATAGATTTTCCTCTTAATGTAAAACTGCAGAGTCCCTATACAGAAATAGATAGTTTGATATAGATACATTGGATATTGGATACTAACATTTGCTCCCCATAGGGTGCCCAATGGGCCAGGAGGCCCACTTAAGCACCCAACCCTGCATATAGAGAACCATTACTGTTCCAGCAAGCAGAGGCCCCCCTCATTGGCCCCCGTTATTGGCTCTTCTCATTAACCCCCTCATTGGCCCCCCTCACTGTCAGGGAGCATCAAAAGAGAAGGAGACAGGCCCCACTAATACTTGGGGCTTAGGATGGACCAATTTTCAAGTCTAAAAGATGATTATAGATCACTTTGATATCTGGATAATAATCCTCAATAATCCCTCGAAATGTTGTCATTTCATTTAGGAATAGTTTTTAACATTAATCTCAGAAACTCTTGTGTCATCAGACAGGTAGAATCGGGACGATTCTTTCCTGTATCTACTTACAGTCGAGTTGTGTGTTGTGCTGTTTCCCTCAGCCAATGGTACTTCAACTGTCGCATTCAACTAAAAAATAAAATCTGAATGAAAGCAAGCTCAACTAGGGGAAATTGTTTATTTTGTAGTTCGCAAAAATAATGCATTACTTTCTGAACATTTAAATTTAGAAAAAGAAAGCAAATGTAATAAAGCCAGATTTTCACTTTAAAAAGTGCTGAGTAAACATCTTCTTACCTGGTTTTCATTTTTCTCCTTACCGAACCCACCACTACTTTCAAGAGGGTTCCAGTTGCTAGCCAGTGGACTTGCCTGGATTGTTGAAGATTGTTAGGAACAGAACTTAACATTGAACTCTGCTCTAGTCTCTACATGATGAATGAGAAACTTTGCCCTGCTTTCATTCTGTTCATACCTACCGCTCGTCTTTTTCTGGTTTCCGGGACAGTTGAGTTAGATTTCTGGACAGGAAACGTTAAAGAATATCAGTTATTTAGTAGTTACATAAATGTATTTCTAAATTACATTTTAGGATATATATTTATGACAACGCGGGGGAATATTGATATCTGATAAGATTTAGGTCTATAACTGATATTTACTGATTTTATAAATGGTATACTTCTTTCACCTTTGACCCCTCTGATTTAGGTCTTTTACTTATCCTAGATCGGGCTGAAGGATTACCTGCTATACTGTTCCCTGATATACTGAAAACATTAAACTAGAGAATGAATATTCATATTGGACCAAATTTTTATCGTTGTTTGATTTTAATAGGGCTAGAGCATCCCTTATAGGCATCAAATTGCAATAAATATCTCACTTTGTACTTTAACTGTACTTTCAGGGTGGCAGACAGTTATCATGGATGTGAAAATTGGGTCTGAGTTTGCAAACAAAAGATACTATAAATTTAGTTTTTACATTGTATAGTTATACTGTATGTATATCAATCAACATTTGTAAACACATAATACTTAGGTTAACTTGAATCTTTAGTCACTTTACTTCTAATCTCTCCCACAAACTGGACTCCCAGCTTTTACCTGGATTAATAACAACCGGGTTGATGATGATGTCATGGTATAAGATGGAGTATGGCTTATTGGAAGACAATTATTGCATAAAAAGAAATAGTTTGTAATACATTCCGGTAAGCATTTGTCAGTATAATTTAATAATTAAATTCCAATTGAAAGCAAGCCAAGGTAAGTCCTAACCCTACATACATACATATCCTACGTACAGTTCCACTGAAATCTTTGTCAGCTGTCACCTAAAAAAAGAGATGCGAGTTTTAATTCCGTCTCAACAGATATAAACTTTAGTGTCTCTATTTCAAGTTAACTTACATTGTTGGTCATGTTGTTGGTTTCTACTAAGCCCTAAATGAATGAAAAGAAAGAAAGAAAAACAGAATGAGAAATACTTTAGATTAAAAATGTATAGGCATGTCCCTATATGTGGTTTAAAAAAAAATAAGTTTCACACTTTGAATCCAACACCAAATAAATCAACAGAGTGAAACATCTCTTATTTATTTGAGAAGTTGGTATTTTACAAACAAAATGCGTGTCACATTTCTCTAAAACAATCAAAAATATCTCAGGAAATCAACCTGTCCAGGGTGTACCCTGCCTATGGATGGATGGATGGATGGATGGATGGATGGATGGATGGATGGATGGATGGATGGATGGATGGATGGATGGATGGAAGTTATATAGGGTACTTACATTACTGATTGTGTTGTTGGTTGTTGGAACCTAAAACAGAGGAAACGGGAGCATTTTTTTTAAAGATGTAATTTTCTATCAGATAAGTAAGCATATCTTATAGATTATTTATTTAAAAGGTGGATAGAAGCTTTATATCAAACAGCAAAACTTGACCAGCTGCCCTAAAAATATGCACCTACAATTTAAGGCATAAACAATATGTAAGCATGTGTCATTCGACTTGTCATTTCTCCTTTTCTTGTGTTTGATCTTAATGAATTTTCCTCTTTTGGTTAACTCCTTGTTATCTTCCTTTACTTTATCTAACCTTTAGTCTTTATATTACGCATGTATGTAACAAGCTTTAGGCCGCTCACATCTAATATTTAAAAAATTGGCCGAGTGAACCAGTGTGTGAGGACTGTTCATCGCTGGGAATGATACAGTAGATGGACTGGCATGGGCGGGGAGAGTGGCACAAAGATGGAGAGCGATTGCAGCGATATACATTTTGTGACTGAGAGGGGGCATGAAGTGAAGGATTCCTCATCGTCCCCTTAGACAGAGGAAAGGGTAAGAAATAAAAAGATTCTGTGAAGCGAGGCCTGCGGCCCTAAGCCGTCCTGGTTTGACTGCTTGCCTTAGAGATGCCTGAGGCCACAGGGGCTGCTAAGAGGCATCCATCCACAGAGTGGGACCAGTTTCTGACTGATAACATGCAGATTAGGGTACGTGAAAACTATGGTGTGCATTTAGGTCAGAGGAACTGAATACTAAGCTAATAGATCTTACCTAAATATCAATATACCAAAACTGATTCAAATTACAAAAAAAATACACTCGTTAAACCTGGGGAAGGCGCAATCGCGGTTTGTTTTAGAACAAAAGATTTCAACAAATGACCAGTAAACAGTAAAGAAATAAATAAAAATACAGGACATTTAGAGATCAATTCAAGACACCCATCTATGCAGGTTATAAGGAAAAAGAAAAAAAAACCAAGAATACTTGTTTTTAACATTTATGTGTATATTTGAAGTTATCAACCAAATTTTTAACAGTTCACATCAGGCTTGGGTATAGACAAGGGTTGTCAGAATACCAATATTTCAAAGTTGATATTATACAGATATATATTTAATGCGATTTTCAATGTCATTCAGATAAAATATGAAAAATAATTAAAGCCATGAAAAACCTTTTCCAACAAATCCTCAGCCATGTTTGTTATGGCAACAGGCTTAAATTGAAAGGCAACCGGACTTTCACTCAGTCTATTGAAAACTTTTCGACATCTATCCACAACTTCAATTCTGTTGGCTTATTAACACACATAAACTTACCTTTTTCAATGCTTTATCAACGGAATCACTGATGTTAGTTCAGTAAGCATGCAATAAATTGCAAAATAAAAAAAATGTAACATAATATTTTATTATTATAACTTTTATTATTTTAATATTTTAATTTTGACTGAGGAAGCATTCTTTAAATGTGCACATAATTCAGAAATCTAAAAAACTCTAAAAATTCCCAGTAGCAAAAGTATGCCAAAAACACATGTTTTTAGTTTTGATACCAAATTAATATTGCATCCTCCTGATACAAAGGGTTATCAATACATTTCAGGGTATCTATGTTGAGTTCTGTCAACTTTAAATATTTTATAAAAGTGCCTTGATTTACAGCATAACAGTAAAATCAGACTCAGGATGGTTTGATAGAAACCTTCAGCAACAAGCATCATGACTTTAAAACTGGGAGCTGAAGCATCCGTTTCTTCTACCTCTTTACAGCCAAGTTATTGAAAAGCAACTGGAAAATGCATCAGAGTAATGTTGAAGCCTTTAAAAATTCTTTAAATATTATTTTCATTATATACATTTTGGTAATATTTTCTGTATGAACAACAATTAAAAAAACAAAGTAGAACATGTAAAATATTGGTGTTAAATGAGATTTCTCATTATTTTATGCACTCTTATTTTGTTCTGGTGCAAACAGAGAAAATAAGTTAGGCTAAAGTCTTTTGTAAGGGGGTGCATGACTTAAAATAAAGTCCAGTTTAGTGCAACTGTGTTGTATGTGGTTGAATACATCCATCTGAATTTAAAATCTGCTCCACAGATATTTGTATAGATGACTGATCCGTTTACAAAGGATTGTGACTTAATAGAATAGAATACAATTCATCTTGATTATCATTCCGCTGTCACAAGTACAAAGCAAAGAAATGTAGTTTGCATCAATCCAGAAGTGATATAAAAATTTATTTACACGTGCACAGAGACTAAGTATTCATGAACTATAAATGGTATATATAAACAGGGATTAATTGTAAGAGGCTATAAAATAAAAAAAATATGGAAACTATACACAGATTATACAGGAAAGTTATGAGAGTTATGATACAGGATAAATAATAACATAAAATTGCGGATAAAAGATTAGGTAAAGGTAAATTATTTAATAATACATGTATTGATATTTTAAGTATATATAGAATCATATAGAATTATTTTTACCTAAATCCATCCAGCAAGTCATGCATTTTTTTATTTACTTATTTTTATTTTTTACATTTCTTTTTGCAAGTGCCTTTTGGTAAGTTCAACAAAGTGTTTGACTTTAAATGGAACATCTTGGTCTGCTTTTTGCAAGTAAATGAAAAAAAAAATTATAAAATGCGTATTTAATTTCCACTCATGCAGGTTTTAATAATTGCAGAATCCTTACCTTGTTCTGTCCGTCTTGGGTAATAACATTCTTCAGAGGGTGCCAGGCCCGTGGCTGTCATTAAAGATAGTTAGTTACATATCTGTACATAATATTACATATAAATTTTCTGGTTGTGTAAGTTAGCGCATTATTATCATTACCCTGAAATTGTATAGATATCACTTAACATTTGAAACTGATATTATATATCTTTAGTCTTTATGTTACAGTCAGTAGCCTATGAGCAATGGTGGCTGGAAGGGGTAATAAAAGAAAAACGTTCTAAGTTGTTGAAAGGGGTAATGGTTTAAGAATATTCTAATAATTGTAATGGTAAATTATGTTTAAAATAAGTTGCATATAATGGTGTAAGATTGAGTATGGCTTTATGGAAGACAAATATTGCATAAAAAGAAACATTTCAGTTCAGTTTGTAGGACATATAGTTAAGCATTTGTCAGTATAATTAATAATTAAATTCCAATTGAAAGCAAGCCAAGGTATGTTGTAACCCACCTGTCCCGAGGCCAATCCAAGGAAATAGAGAAGTATCACCGCTTTCATCGTAAAAACTGTCCGTGGTCTGTTCCTCTTCTACATCTGCTGAGTGGGATCAATGTTAAGTTTTATATTGATATCGGCTCCTCTTTTGACGTAATTCAAAGTCCAACTCAGTTGTTTTCCTAGTTCTGTTGATTTTGCTGAAAGTCAAACATGCTGAATGTATAATCAGGTTGGCTGACAGTATTTTGATCCCAGCTGAAATCGATAAAGACTGATAGATTTAAAAACCTATTTACATCTCAGTGAGTTGAATAAATCATTATTTCAGTAGTTTATTGAAAAAGTTAACCTTCTAGACTCTTGACACATGGTGACATATGTATTGTTTTACTAAATCATCTTGATAAGTATGGCTACACACTAATAAAACCACAAGCATTGAGTTTCTTGGAAAATTTAAATATTGCACAAGAATAATGTGTGTATCTGTGCAGCTTGTGGTGAACTTTGCTCTTTAAAGTCTTATGATTGTGTTGAACTTATGTCCACATTCTGCTTATGTACTTTAGTGAGGGTTTCTCTTCTTTGCCCTTTTAAAAGTCACCTGCTGAGGCAGGTTTTAGCAGCAAGTGAATAAAATAAAGTAAAAAAAGTTTTTAAAAAAAAAAATCCCCTGGACTTTTTTTCCCAAGTTTAAAGACGTTTCGCTTCTAATCCAGGAAGCTTTTTCAATTCAAAATGTCAGACATGGCGTTGAGTTCCAACCTTTATGGAGTAGTCATTTGGGTTCTTTGTTAGCCTGCAATATCCGATACTGGTCTATGCCTATAAAAGGGAGTAGTCAGGGGCATTTATGGCCTGGCTGACCAGGCAAGCTGTTTTGGTCCTCTGCATGGGGGTACGGGTTGGGATGATAGCGGAAACAGTTCAGTCCCATATTGACTTGCTGAGAAGCTAGCATTCACCAGTTAAACTGAAAGATGCATATTTGTTCTCATCTTTAGCAACATCTTTTAATAAACTGAATGATTTTCACCTGAATTTAGCTTTAAATAATTCTATTGTGCAGGTGTTACAAATATAACAAACTTGCACAAAGAAGGTACCCCACAATGGATCATTGGATAAAGGAACTGGCTGTTCAGTGCAGTGTTCAGGCATAATACTGGAAAGTTAAATGAAAGGAAAAAGTGTGGTGGAAAAGCTGTGGAACAAAAGAGATAAAGCCTTAATAAAACTTCTGTGGTGTGAGATTCATAAGAAAAGCACCTGATTTAGTACTCAGGAAAACAGAAGAGGTGTCATGGTTTTCTTTAGAGATCTGACCCACATGCAGTAAACCACTCAGAGAACCAGGGTAAAAGTTTAAACAGGTTTATTGATAAGGACAGTGGGGGTTGGATTCAGGAAACTCAGTGTGTTGGTGAAACGGAACTGGAAGAGGGAAGGGACGTATCAGTAGTTAGTTCAGGATCCGTGGGAACTTTGAGCGATGGCTGAAGAGACAGAGAAAACGGGATTCAAGTTAATTGAGGAGACCTCTTCTCCCAGAACCCAGTTAGTTTGGGTTTATCCAGAGGTAGAGACTCGTTGGAGGGCAGACATGTTTTAGACTTGGTTGGATCCTGAGGAGCTATTGAGCTGACTGTCACTTGGGAATGCAGGAGGACTTGAACGGAACTTGTGGAGGTTAATCCCCTGCTCAGTGTGAGACTCAAAAAATTCTTCCATTGGAAGAAGGCCAAACATCTAGCTTGCAGGAAGTCTTCCTGCCGAAAAGGCAAAGACAAAAACAAGGTTAGGCTCAGCGAAAACAAAGACTCAGTTAGACTCAGCAAAACTCAGCTTGGCTAGAGTACCAAAAACTGGCAAACACACTGGCATCGAGGTAGTGACAGTCCACCGCTCAAATAGTCCTCAATAATGAGCCAACCAGCCGCAGGTGTGTGGGAGGACCAACGAGAACAGGGTGCCACCTGGTGGTGGAGGGAGAGAACAACACAAAAACACAACCCACACAAACTGGATTCCTAACAGGAGGTATAGCAGTAGATGCAGTATATGGATGAGCTAACCAGTAGAAATATAATGCTTCTGACTGAAAACCTGATCCTGGAATGTTCTGGATTCAGCTGAAATTTTTTTCATTATTGTGTGAGATGGCTGGACATGTCTAAAAAACTTTTAATATTGTTAAAAACATTTTTTGATGTTATGTTCTAATTTATTTTCAAAGGCTGAATAACATAGATGGTTTCAATTTCTGACATAAGAGACAAAAAATGTTTTTTTATTGTTCATAACATTAAACTTTTTTAAGCTGCACATGTTCATAGAACTGATAAAGCTTGCGTTGTGCTGTTTCTCCTCTGAGAATTACTATTGCAATGAAACCAGTATGAAGTCAGGCCTGTTTTACTTCCATTCATTCATACCAAACTGTCATCAATGTCTTAGGAGAAATGCTTATTCTGTCAGACCATTTCCAGAGGTGGCACCTTTGGCTCAGCAGACCATTTCTGCCTCATACCTTCTCAGTAACGACGAGGATGGGAACTGGAAGTATGTTGGCACCAGTTGCTTCGAGCTGCAGCTAACCCCAAAGCACGACAGATGGCAGATGAGCAAGTATCCGGTTCAATAGAAAACATTCTTTATTTCTTATGTCTAGTTGCTTTTGCCACTAGTACACCTTAATATCCCTACTGCAATCAGATCATTACATTAGATGCATTGGATTGAAACAAAAACAACACAAAGGGCAATATAAATATGAGTAGGTAAAATAAAAGACATCATTTTGTGTGATCTTTACTACTGCAACATTGTCTGAGCCTAAGCCAAATCTTACAAAAATATAATCTTAAAGATAAAAGAACCGTAACCACTGAGCTTAAAAAAAGAAACACAAACATGACAAACAGCAGCTGGATTACAAATAAGCGCCCCTTCATTTCCGGAGTGCAAAGGTTCCACTTCCACATATGGTATGTGTCAGCCATGTGGTCAGTCACAGTCCCTTTCTCCATGGTGCAGTGAGATCCTCTCAAGTTAAGTAGTTTTTGCATAACTCTTGTTAATTTTGGTCCCTATAGGCATCCATATATGATATTGTTATGCATGAAGCAAAGATGTGTGTTTAAGCATGATGGATGAATACGTTTAGTGATAAAAAGTGATGATATAGAGCCACTGAGTTTCAATAACTTTTTTTGACTAGATTAGCATTGGTTTATGGAAAAAGTACGCTGATGGCCTAAGTCTAATAAATACCTTTAACACTGCACCATTAAAGGGCTCAACACTTTAATGTACAGAAGGAACGACATGAAAACAAATAGATTTGTTTTCCATCTTTATTTGCAGATAGAGAAATTGAGCTTGCAGATTCCAGTTTAAATGTTGTTTTTAGCCCAATGTGGCTGATGAAGCGATCTATAGTAATGTTTTATAGCCTTTTCTGGCAGATGCTCATTAGTTAGAGAACTAATGAGCATCTGAGCGCGTTCAACAGCTGGAATATCATGAAATTGCACCAGGATCTGCAGAGGTCCAAAAACAGCAGTGAACTTATGTTCATTGGTGTCTATTGGCACCTTTGACCCTATAAATTCAATACTTTAATATTTTGTGAGTTGTGAAATTAGATACCAAGGTAAAATGGGAGGCTTCTGAACTATCGGGTCTGAAATCTCTACACTTTGCTTCACTAGATTTGATCAACGGAAACAAAAGCTAATAATGTTCATTGTCCAACTGCATGTAGATCAAACAAGTAAACAGGACTAATCTTGTTTACTTGATGGGTCATCTTGTCTGTTTTTGTCTACCTGATAGTAGTACAGACTAATCACATGAATGTTTCTGACCGAAAAATAATAAGAAGACATAATTCCTTAAACTTAAACCTTATTAAACCTCAATGGACTTAAACCTAAACCCAGTGGAATGGGATAAGCCTCCTGTGTGGTAAAGAACTGTTCTGACTTGATCAGAAATAATGACCACTTTCTAAAAATGACGAGATAGATGAAAGGGAAACACAGGTCTCCATATTAACTTGATATATAAAAAAGAAAAAGATCATAGAGAGTAAATTCTAAAAGGAAAAATAAGTTGTTAGGGTTTTTTTTTTTTCTTCGTCTTACATTACTGTGAAACTGTGGTTTTTAAAGTCAGTCCTCAGGACCCACTGTCCTGCATATTTTAGATTTGTATCTGCTCCAGCACACCTTCATCAAATGATTGAACTCCCTCATCAGCAGCCACCACAGGCTGCAGGTGCCTGCTTATCCCCCATGCATTTAAGTCAGATGTGTGGAAACAGGGAAATACCTAAAACATGTGGGTCCTGATGACCTATTATCAAAACCACTGCTGTGAAACTCCTAATAATGTATCTAAAATTCAGATTCTGTACTTGTACATAAAATAAAGAAGATACCTTAGTGTTTTGGTTGTTTTTTTTTCACAAATGAAAGCACAAAGAAGTTGCATTTCATGAAATACACCACAAGACGTCGCTGTAGACTCATAATGAACACTTTTGTTTCCTGCATTTTATTATAAGGTGTAGTTTTTTTTGTTTTTTTTTTTGTTTTTTTCATCTTGTCTCCATCATGCTCCATAAGCTACATCTTCTTTTGCTCATCCAAAGGCTGTTAGATAAATGCATGAATATTGCATTGCCTCTGTATTAACACTACTCTGAAAAAAATGGACTGTCTGAGGTTTTCCGGTAATTATGGATTTTTAATTATTCTAGTTTCTTGTGAAAAACTTTTTTCACTTTTGTGATCCTGGTGAGGTGGAAGGAATACTTTATTACAAACTGATTTGGAACCTCAATGGTCACCTTAATGGTCAGGAAGGGACCAGGAGTAAACAGTGCTAGATGGAACTTGATCTCCACACTGGTGGGTTATTTAACTTAACCTCTAGATACTACAGCGAGGGGCATCAGATAATAAGCCTTATATAATCGTAAATATATATTAATTATATATATATGGTTAGGCAGGACAAAAGAAGACCTTCTGCATATCAAGGTTGAATGAAATGAGCTTCTCAAAATTTTGTTACCTGCACTTCCACAGCAACCTGAAAACTGAGACACACTTTTCATAAAATATCCATTTCTACTCCCTCAATTACACAATGATGCTAGCGACAGCATGTCTCCTTTATCAAATGCAAATCCCCTCAGGGCCATAGACTGTTTACTTTAAGGAGCAGTGGAAGACCGTACAATTAAATAAATGCTTAAAGACTTGTTGTGATTAAGTCATTTATAAACAAACACACCAGGTGGGTCTTGTGTGAAACAAAGGATTATGAGCAAAACCACAAACTATTACGTACAGTGGAGGAACTGTCATGCTGTGGGCCTGTTCTCCCTCAATGGCTCATATTAAATTTGTAAGCTTGGTTTCATGAACTGAATATTTTTCAGCTGGAGATTTTCCTCCTGATGATATTAATTAAAGGTATTTTACACATCTTCACCATGGGTGTCAGTGTGTGTCAGACAAGCTTTGTTGGTGCCAAACTCCACACGAGAAAACAATCACCCTGCAGTAATGTCGAGTCCTTTGGCTTTGCTCCTGCTCCTGTTACAGCAGCCATTTCTGGTGTCCTAGATGTTGATCGTCTAGACGTTCCCATTGTTTGCTCTGCTCGTCTACTTGTGCCAAGAGTAAATCTCATTAACAGGCAGAAGGCTTTGAGGGACAGGGGCTCATTCACAGCCTCGCTGTGAGTAATAACTGCTAAAAATAGAGAGGTGATTACTAGGAACTAGAACTGTGTCTACCTCTGAACTCTTAACCTTCTGCTGCCTGATTTTAATCTACATGCTGATAATGAAGCTGTGTGAATGATGGTGAAAAAATGCAGCTAATAATGAAAATTCTGCTTATTGCGAGTCTGCAGGCTGCTTTACATTTTTTCTTTAAGACATGCTTCATCCCAGAACCACCAGAGAGCAAACCAAGTTTTATGTCGAGGTAACAATTCTTTAACATTATATACTTTATACGCCATAATATGCCATAATCCATACCATAATCCCTCTGTCTATTTTGAAAGCAATGCTTATATCTGAACCACTTTCACAACTTTATAGCCATCATTTTTAAAAGAATTAGAAAATATTTAAATCATAATCAAACAAAATGTATAAGGAAGACATAGTTTCACCAATACACACTTTCAAATTAAGTCATACCTGTAGTTTTTATTAACATGTTGCCTTCTGTCATTATGTTTGCTACTTGGAATTGCCTAAAATGCAGCATGTTATGTCTTAGAGAAAAAAATTATTATTTTTTTTTTAGAATTTTCAACTTATCAAATATAGCTATTTTAAAACCACCATGGTCTACACTTGAAATATCAGGAAAATATTAATTATTTGACTTACAAGAACAAAACCACAGATCTGCAAACCAACATCCAAACTGTGTTCAATACGAACTTCAATAAAAAAAAAAAATGTAAACCTTGTTTGTGTTTTTTGCAGCCTAATATTTGCTCATCGTTCATAATCATCGATTTATTATTAATAGCAGAACATTAGGGAAATTAATAATGATAATATTAATAATTTATTGCTATTTTTTTTTTAGTTAATGTTTTAATGAATTCACTAGAAATAATTGTCAAAAAGTTCTATTGCCCTCTCTCCTGATATTGTTTATATATAGGACAAGACCTGGAAAACAGGACAAAAGCATCAACCATTAATGGGCAAATATTTAACTTTTTTTCTTAAAAGACCAAAAGCATTTGTCATCATTTTATTTGGTAGGAAGAACATCGGGGATTGTAAGTTTATCTGAGGGTACATAAAAAAAGAGTCATATCCATAAAAAAATATTTCTCAGATTATATAATCTCCATCCATTCCATTTTCCGTCACGCTTTATTCCTGTTGGGGTCACAAGGGGTGCTGGTGCCTATATCCAGCTACCTACGGGTGAGAGGCGGGGTTCACCCTGGACAGGTCGCCGGTCTATCGCCGGGGCAACACACAGACAAACAGGACAAGCAACCATTCAAGCACAAACTAATACCTAAGTAAAATGTAGAGAAGCCAGTTAACCTAACAGTCATGTTTTTGGACTGTGGGAGGAAGCTGGAGTACCCGGAGAGACCCTACGCATGCTCAGGGAGAACATGCAAACTCCATGCAAAGGGCCGGGAATCGTACACGGAACCTTCTTGCTGCAAGGCAGCAGTGCTTCCCACTAAACAGCAGCCATGAACAGTAGATTAAATAATCTGTTAGGGAAAAATTTAGCACTTTATAAACATATTTACATTCAGCAAATATTTCTGTAATAGAAAAAATTATTTTATTGAATGGAGGTGACGAGACAATATTATAATTAACAGAAATAAAGGCCAGAAAAATACTATAATTCCAAGCTTAAATACATTTCATACATGTTATACATTTAGTCACTAAAATAAATGAACTTTGCAATAATATTCTATTTGATCTAATTAGACAGGATATAATACGCACAGGTTGGTTTCAATGCAGGGCTTTATGTAAACTCAGTGGACTGGAAGTTAACGTAACTTTATATAAAAGGAATTTGTTAGCTTCATTGACAGAAAACTACTCTTGTTAGAAATGTACCTCTACCTATGTATTGTGGAAAAATGAAAGTAAATGTGAATAAAGACTTTCTGATATAAAAAAAACAATCCTTAAAGTTCTCTATTTTGGACTACAGCTGTTTTTTTTTCTATACTTGCGTGCAGTTGAGTTTCTAACAGTTTAAAGTAATCAAAGCTCCCTCTAAAAGTCACAGGGAGGTCTGAATCGAAACAAAATACAATAAAATTAGATGTGATTTAGAATTTTTGCACAGTCTGCAACAAGCTTGACACAGACGATTCTGTTTTTAAGTGTGACTCTTTGGAGGTGCTGAGTAAAATTCCTGGAAGCCAGGAATGAAGGACCCAGTCATTAAACAAAGTTTTTGTGGTTTTACTTTAGTGTTTATTTTCCTGTATTAATAATTTTCCTGCACAAATCTGCTTTCTTCAGATCAGACACTTAGAACTGTAAGCGGGAATATAATTTCCTCCAGAACAGAGTCCTCTGTGTGGACAAACTTGAAGCCACTGAATGTTGTCAGACATGCCCAGACATACAAAGCAAAAAATGCAACTCTGACAACTCTGGTTTCCAGTCTGCATTTAGCTTCCCCTCTTGAACTTTACCCTGGATACTGGGCTGGAGTCTTCTGTACCCCCACCCGCTCACCTACTAGGCCTGGCTTAAAGCCACCAACCCTGCATCTTAAGGTACAAAGAGCCCTTTCTGTCTCATAAATATGGCAGCATATGAAACCTCTAATTTACTCATCTGGTTCTAGAGAAAGATTTCAAAGGTCAAGATTCATTTAGGAGGTTACGCTCCAACTTTTACAGAGCATATCTCTGGTTTCATTAATTTATTAAAACATGCATTTATGTCCAGAGCTTGGTTTAAAACAATCTGATTCTGAAGATCCTAATGGCAGAAATACAAATAACTCATTGCTAAGACTGGAATGTCTTTCATGCACTTCACAGATGTAACCGTGGTGGCTTTACATCACAAAACAAATCTAGATATGAGGAAGATGTAAAATAAGGATGATAAGTTTGCTAAGACAAGCTGTGTAGTGTAGGGTGTCAGAAAAGGACAGTTTTGTTGCTGTGATGTGTTTTTTAGAACAGGCTTCATGGGCAGTTTAGATGGTACTTGTAGTCGTTGTCTTGTTCTTGTTTAGCACAGGTCATGGAGGCATAGGCCTCATCAGAGACTCTGAGACGTTCCTGTCCACAGACCACTCCTTCAGCCCCTCTTGGACGCTCCCAGGCCAGCTGAGAGAAATATAGTCCCTCCAGTGTGTCTAGGGTCATCCTCTAGGCTTCCCCCCTGGTGGGACATGTCTGGATCACATCCTGGGAGAGGCATTCAGGGGGCATCCGTAAAAGATATCCAAGCCACCTCAGCTGACTCCTCTCGATGTTGAGGAGAAGCGGCTCCACCCCGAACCTCTTCCGAATGTCCGAGCTCCTGGACTCATCTCTAAGGGAGTGCACTGCCACCCTGTGAAGATGGCTCATTGTATTCAGGATCTCGATTGTGATCCATGATCACGAGCTTTGCCTTTCAGCTCTGCTCACTCTTTTCCCCAACCCAGCAGTGCAGCGTCTGCACTTTAGCAGCAGCCCTACTCCTCTGTCTACCAATCTCTCCCTACATTCTCCCCTCACGCATGAACAGGACCCCAGGATACTTAAACGCCTTCGCCTGAGGCAGGAACTCTCCTCCAACCATAAGCCCTGGACTTGGAGGAGCTGATTCTCATTCTGTCTGCTTTGCACGCAGCTGTGAACCGCCCCAGTACATGCTGTAGGTTGTGGCAAGAGGGAGCCAGCAGAACCACATTTTATGCAAAACTCAGGGACAAAATCTGCTGGTCCCCAAACCAGAACACCTCCACCCTTGGTTGTTCCTAGAAATCTTGTCCATAAAGATTATGAAAAGGACTAGTTGCAGAAAGTCCAGCATGCAATGGGAACAGGTCCGATTTAGTGCTTGCAACGCAGACCAAACTCCTGCTCCACTTCCACAGTGACGGGATGGCCCTCCGGGACCATCCCCCAAGAATGCCTTCCCCAGTTCCACAAAACACATGTGGACCAGTTGGGGGAACTCCCGTGAACCCACAAACACCAGGTTTGTAGGTTCATGGGATATCATCAGTGGCAATAAGGCCAAAAATACCCGAAAAAGTTTGCCAGTTAATCAAAGGACCAACAACGTCTGACTTAGACAAACTTCATTGTCATTGTATATACACTGAGTGTATACAAAACAAAATGACGTTGCTTACAGCTTACAACAGTGAAATGGACATTGCCATTTAAAGTACAGCAGTGAATGAGAAAAGGAAAACCAGTCTAAAATAAAAATACTACTAATAATAATAATGGTGCCAGAGGACATTAAAATGTATGTATGCTATCACCTATAACTAAGGGCAATTTAGTAAGACTGAAAAACTTACTCTGTCTATATGGTCTGACTAATTTGTTTTCTTTTGGAAAGAGATTAGACAACACTTATAATGAGTGCAGAGACAGCAGGGGCTCCTAGAGTGGCAACAGCACTACTGTATAGTTTTATTTTATTGTTTTTTTTCAGTTGCATCTAGCTTTTTATTAATTTCTCTATTGCTCTGCTACTTCAAAACGGAAATGTACCAACTCTGTGCTAGATAAAGATCAACCTAGGGACTGTTTTCTGGTAGGTATATGGTTAATTCACACTTTGTTTTTTTTTTTCTATTCTATTAACACATTTTAGTAAATAATTATTTAATTTTAATTAATAATTATTTTGTTGTGACCAGAGGTTAAGCCAGATTTTTTTAAAGGTGGCCAGGCAATTACCAATTGCACTGAGGGGTGGCCCATAGCGGATGGGCACCAGAACCTCACAGTCAATCTACACTGTTCCAACAGGAAAATTAATGAGCAAAACATCCCTATTTTCTAAATAAAGACAAACTACACTTTCCTACAGCCTTTGCTGACAAACAGACGCATATATTTAAACATCCGTAATTTCTAGATTAAAGGTATAGTGGATAAAACTTTTTTAGTTTTGAGTTCTGGGGCGTGAATCTTTTCCATTGTTATTACTTACCTACTTTTATCAATAAACATTCTGCATAAAATTGATATTTACGAGCACTAATATCTACATAAATTGATTATATGATAAGTTTTTTAAAATTAAAATTGTTATTTATCTATGATTTCACTGAAGACTCCTAGATGACTTGCAGGGACATAGTTTTCTTTTTACTCCATATAATACAACATCTAGTTCTGAAAAGAGCATGAATTCTGTACCTATCATCTTTGATGTTAGTATATTGATGTGTATAATTAACCACAAAACATTTTAATGTTTTGAATATTCCACTTGAGAGTATTACTGCTGCCACCATGTGTATTAGAGGGGGGGGGGGGGGGGGGGGGGGGGGGTGATGGCCATGGCCCTGTGGCCACCCCTGGCCCCCCATCTAGCTGCGCCCCTGGTTGTGACCTAATTTACGCTGCGAACATGGTTTCGGGTGTACTTCTCACTTTCGTCCAGCAGGGGGCCAATTGTAACTTAGACGTGGGCGGAGTCAAACACTCGGGGTACTTTTTTAAACGACTTTATCAGTGGTTTTATCATAAACACCGAGACGAATCTAAACAAACCTAAAATCCTACACAGCCGTTTATTTTTTCAATTAGGTACAGTGTTTGTTTTTTTTAATGGTTATTTCCTTCTAAAATTATTCAATCATTTTTGCGTTTTCCCCCCAAAAAACGTGTCGAAATTTGGTACTTTGATAAAAGCAGGGAATGTGATTCCCCGCTTTTGTCCAATGTGCGCATAGATTAGGGGCTTTACGATAGTTGGCTCCATCCTCTTTGCGCAGCGCGCGCGCGGCACGAGCTCAGCTCACCGTAAACACAGATAGAAGGAGCCGCTCCGTCTCCGTCACACATACCGGCCTCTCTTTGCTTCAAGTGAACGAACAGGATGAATTAGAGGAGCGGCCGTTTTCCACCGGGGTTCAAGGTGTTGGTGAGACACGGACAGAAACGGCTCCACGGCGCGAATGCTGCATGCAATGCTGGGATGTATTTTTCCACTGCGCTGACTTATCCACACTTGTAGCTTTTATCTGAAGGGCGTGCCTGCTGTTACAGTGACCGAACTGCGCGTTTTTATTTGGAAATCCGTTCGCCTGCAGAGGGGAGGAGGCTGATAGACACAGAGAGCCTGGTCTTCAGGCAGGGGGGGTGGGTTTCTCCACTGCGCTGCGCAGACAAGCTGCTGAGCGGACAGCCTCTGCTGCAAACCTCCTCCTCCTCCACAACAACACGGGACAGGAGGAAGAAGGAAAGGTTGGGAGGGAGACAAGCAGGAGGTCTGTAGGGTGGAAATCTGGACACATACGGCGGTAAAATGACCATGTCCGTCCCGGAGAGGAAATCAGGATCGGAAGGGAAGGAGGAGGAGAGTGAGGATGAGAGTGAGATCCTGGAGGAAAGCCCCTGCGGCCGCTGGCAGAAACGCAAAGAACAGGTTGGTCGCTTCTCTTTTTGTTGTATTTGTCTGTGGTTATGCAATGCATGGGTCACACCGAGCTATTGGTGGTTCCATCAATAAATCTCACAGCGGTGATCAGCTTAGCCTACATGCAATCTATTTCAGGGTGCAGACTAAACACCTAGAGGAGCAGGAGCCTGCACGAAGGCCATCACAAATCTGCATAAAAACACGCAGCTTAGGGTACGATTGTCGATTTATGTGATGAACTGCACAGCCTTCTTTAGGTGGGTTGTGTTTAGTGGGATATTAGGACAAAAATGAGTCCAAGTTTGCTCAGATTTGCACGCTGAAAAACAAATAACACAGAGGAAAAATACAGATTTAACCAGTAGATTTTGGGTTTAAATGAAGTTTCCAACCTCTAAGCAATTCATTGTCCAATACTTTTGTGATAGTTTGTCAGGTAATACAGACTGTTACTGTTTTTTTTTTTTTTTTTACTTGGATGTTATGTGAAAGACCCACATAGTTCTAGACTTTGATTAAGTAGTATGATTAGGATTGTTCATTAATCTCTCTCTTCTGGTTTCTAGTATTTCTTTTATCCATACTCTATTCTTCCACAAACTGTCCCAGCTTCACCATTCCTGCTGCAAAAAGTGTCCCCACAGAATGACGGTGCCTCCACCATGTTTCACTCTGCGGTTTTGCACATTGTTTGAGCCTCGTTTTCCATGTTTGCTCGCGCTGTGATTTTCTTATGCTTTCTTTCTCCACTGACTTTTATCTTAACTTTCTTAAATTAAAGCCATATTTGCCCACATAGCCCCCTTATCAACAGATTATTCCACCTGGGCTGCGTCCCCCAGTTTTGATGGACAGCTATGTTTGCTTTTGTGTCCCACTCTGTTAAATGTTAATAGGATGGGATTTTGTTTTATAACCTTAACTTGCTTTAAACCTCTTGACAGCTTCATCCTTATTATTAGCTGTTTGTTTTCTAGCGTTATATAAAAAGAAAATCAGGACTTAACAGAACAGCTGGATCTATACTGTGATTGCATAATCACATTTGGACTCTGATTATTAACTAGTTGACCTCTGAATGTAGCTGTAATTTGCTCTCACTTTAATTTGGTGCTTAATGAGGCCTTAGTGGGTGTTTTTCTTTTACTTAAAATTCAAATATGTAGACTACATTAAAAATTTGTGTTTGTAATGCGACAAAAGTAGGAAACGTTTGCTGTGAAAATGTTTGCAAGTTGGTGTGTGTTAACAAGTAGGATTATAGGAAGTCAGAAGTTTAAAAAAAAAGTCAAAAGACTGCAGGTTTTTTAGGGCTATTTATTAGGGCTGCAACTAACAATTATTTTGCAAATTGATTAATCCGATTCATAATCGGATATCCAAAGGTTCCTTAAATAATTTTTATGAAATTAAACCAGGTGAAACTAAAACTTTTCCACTTTAGGAGTTCTGGATAGAGCATATTGACAGGAGAAAACGTATGTTTAATTTTAAATACAAAATGTTTGTATTTTTTTTCACAATGATTGGTTGCTCTGCCAGCCATATTAATGTTGTAGAGTCTATACTCCAGTTAACGATTAATGGATTACTAAATTAGTGGACAATTATTTCAATACATACAATAAAAATACATTTAAAATGTCATTGAAAAAAATAAATGAATGTAATTACCTGTCTCTGCTTGTATAAATACATATAGAGTAAAGTAATTCTACATACTTTTAGGGGGGCACCAGGCCATTGTATTTTTATTTTTGGGGTCACAGGGTGAAATATTTGGGACCCCCTGATCTATGCTATATTTCATCATTTGTACCGTAAACATAATCTTTGCAGCTTTAAAAACATGTCTTTACGTCATAAAGTCATTGTGGTTCAAGAGGATCATTTCTGGCAGCTTAACACGTGAACAGGAAGTGTTCTATGATTTATTAAGGCAGCACAATTTATCAAGGATCTTTTTACTGATCAAACAGTCATAAATAACCTGTTTGGAGATTGTTGTTCAAGAAAAAAAAAATCATTACAAGCTCCCAGGAAAACTTTTCTTTCCCAAAAAAAATAACCATGAGTAATCGTAAAAAAGAAAAGGTTTATTTTCCATTTGGATCTGTTCAAAAAAAAAAAAAATAATATTCTGTCTTCACAGCTACCAGAAATGTGAAATTAAACGATCTGCACTAATTGGAACCGTCTGATTGGCTACCACTGCAACGAACCCTTTAACAGCCAAGCCTTGAAGTGCGTGGGGCTTTCTTTTTTGGTCAATCAAGACTCTAAAAGGGACAGAAAAGACGTTAGCGTCTGAAGTAGTGAGTGAGTGACTAAAGTACTGTATGTTTAGGGGTATTTTGCTTGAAAAATAGATTGCTGGGTACATTCATTTAATGTCTGTAACAGTTATAACAATGTTTATTGATTGGGGACGTGTGGACTGCTGGTGATTCTCTACGACTGTGCCTTCAGCTGCCCGATCAAGTGGAACAGGGGGTTTCTTGGTCAGAACTACGCAGTGTTTGACAGAAATGTCAGGAGTCAGACAGGAAGTGAAACAGTGGCAAAGTAAAACAAATCAGCTTTGGGGAAAATGCATACCCAAATGGGCAAATGGGGATGTCGAGCTTCTTCAAATAACATGGGGGACAGTGGCATCGGATGCAGGAGCTTTCACAGCAAAAGTTGTCGGTTCAAGACCTTGCTCTGACTTTTGGTGTCGTTGTGTACTTGGGGAAGACACCTTACCTGCATTGTCTACTGATGGTGGTCAGAGGACCCGGTAGCGGCACTGTACGGCACCCTCGCTTCGGTCAGTGAGCCCCAGGGCAGCTGTGGCTACAATGTAGCTTGCCACCATCAGTGCTTGGTGAATGACTGAATGTAGTACAAAGCACTTTGGTCAACTCCTCTGACTTGAAAAGGCGTTATGTAAGTACAGGCCATTTACCATGTTCAAGCGCAGTTTAATGTCTACCTACAAACCGGCTGGTGTTTCTAAATATGGGTTTTATTATGTGATTGGAGGATTTGTGTTACATACTCTTTAGTAAATACTGGATATAGTCGTATAATGTAAGGTATGATCCAGTTTGTCTCCTCTGGATTACAAGACATGTAATCTTTAGATCTGTGGTTAGAACTGTGCTTTTGTGCTTCTTAGGTTTAACCCATGTTAACAAGTCAGATATTTTCCAGGATCTCGCAATAGATAGGTAGGATCTGGTAAAACTTGTCCAGGATCTTGCAATAGTTACTCATGGTAGGGTAAAAACATTCCTAGGATGTCGCAATAGTAAGTCTGGTTACATTCATCTATTTTCTCCTCTCCATTTTCCTTGCTCATTTATACTAAGTACTCTACTTTTGCACTTCTTTAATAACATAAAATCTCA
This sequence comes from Cyprinodon variegatus, assembly GCF_000732505.1. NCBI lineage: Eukaryota > Metazoa > Chordata > Actinopteri > Cyprinodontiformes > Cyprinodontidae > Cyprinodon > Cyprinodon variegatus. The sequence continues at coordinate 263,062 of NW_015151215.1, forward strand.
GAAAAATCAATTCAACTGAACAAGTTGAAGATGTCGTTAAAACCTTTGCTAGCTGCTGTGTTTTTGATCTGGATAAACATAACCATTTTAGGGCAGTTAGTGAAGGCTTCATTAGCTGAAGAAATCGTTGATCTCTTTCCTTTGATAGTATTTCAAGGAAGCACGTAAAACTTTAACCAATTGTCAATCATCAGACACAATATCGGCCACTGATTTGAGTTAATAATTTAACTGGTTTAATGGTCAGCTGTTGAAAGTAGAAGCAAGATTAGAACCATCTAAATATTTTTTTCTAAATATCCTGTCAATAATGATTTGTCTTTTAATAATTTAAAACGATTAGTTATGAAAAACAAGAGGAGACACAAATTGCAGGGTTACTCTAAAGGAATATAACACTGCGCTTAAAGCCTCCTCTGCCATCAATTATCATGTGTTTGTTTTATGTCTAGTGAATCTATGTCATTCTCAGTCGGTAGATTTACAATTTTATAACTCCAACACACCCAATTTAGCATTTGTGTGATGAATCTAGGCGACAGGGTGAAGAAACAGGCTGCTGGATGTAACAGTATTGTGAAGCTGTGGGTGTTGCCACCAGCTGCTCCAGATAAGGTTGAGTATTTAAGTTAAAGATTATCTCTTATACACACACAGGGTCTCTGAAGACCAATTTAAAGTTCTCTCTTTTAAAAAGAAGACACAGACCCACAGGACTCCCTGCCCTCATGAGTTTCCACCCATTGATTACCAATGCTGTCTGAGCCGTCTGTCACATACTGCTTTGTACCTCAGTGAGCTGACATGATCAGTAAAATAGTAGAAGGTAAAATATAAGTACATGTAAGTAATTTTCTAATCTTTGTCAGAAAATGTTTTTTTTTTTTTCTATTTTTGTATATTTTCTTCAAAGAGCCCTGAAGTTCTTTAAATATTCTTCTTTAATGATTTTTTTTCACCTACAATGATTAAAAGATGCAAGTTTGAGGAAGAGCCTTTAACAATGGGAAACAGCCAGTTATATTCATTTGTTAACTAATTTGAAAGACATATTCTATCCTTTATACAGCTTTTCCTTCACATGTGTTTTCATGCTAGTTCAAGGTAGTCAAGTTATGAATAATTATCACTTAATGTTTGGATCAATAAAGTTGGGCATCACAGAGTTCTTGTTATTGTCTTTCCAGGTACCGGGTTGCTATACTAAAAACTAGCCCCGCTAAGCAGAAATTCAAGCCACCACACTTTTTTTTTGAGTGTATTTCCCCCTTTAAAGTTATAGTGGAGGATGTTGTTTTTCTGGGTGGATCATCTAAATAAGTGGTCCTCCTAAGTTGTCAATCATTCTGGTGATATGTGTACATAAGGCTGTCCTACGTGCTCGTCCTCTTAGCTATAATTTTCTGTGCGTGCGCACTTTCAGGCGTATATCTGTGGTGAGCTTCGGTTTCAGCCAATCATTGGAGCTCACCTTTCTCACAGCGGTTCTTTGATAATGGTCGTAAGAGAAAAAAGTGTCTACAAAGTGTATGAAAAGAAAAGAAAGGCCTCAGAAGAGGCAGACATATCCCGCAATGTTTGAGCGGAGCGCTCTCCTCGCAAAGCATCATGGGATTTGCTGTCGCTACCCGACAGTTGCACCTAATAACAAAGATGGCGCAGGCACCGCGAGGTGGAAGCAGAGTTACGTGACCAACAGGAAGCAAAAAGTGGTGATCATCTGTCTGAACGGTCAGTTAACTGAGTTCACTATTAAATCCACTACATAGTCCCCGCTCTATATAGTGATTAAGGGATTTAGGGGTTAGGGCAGACGTTTGGGCACAGTAAGTTTGTATGAGCTACTATGAGAACCTCAACTTTTAAACAGATCAGCATGAGGAGAAATGAGCTTGTGCGTTCTCTTGCACGTGTTTAATAGCCGTTCCCTCTCAGCAGCATTTTTTTTTAAAGTGGAGAGGGCTGTTCTTTAAAAAAAAAAAAGTGAAAATTCTCCATTATGCATTTAACTGATATCTGGGCTCCCTTCTCCAGGAGTCTGTCAAGGCACATTTCAGCACAACCCTAAAAGTTGTCAAAATTACGCAGAAGTTAGACTGATGCACTGAGTTTCAATGAGCGTTATTCCAATGGAAACTGTTTTTAAACACAATAACCTCCTTATTTGCGCATTTACGTGAAAAAATTGAGTTATATACTCAACCTGAGCGTTTGCACATTGGTGAACACGTGCTATCGCCTCACCAGCAGACAGTGAGCCAACTTTGAAAGCAGGTTTGAGATCAGATTCAGAAGGATTCCCAAACGCCTCGTCTTTCAAGCTGAACCAACCACTGGACAGATTGTTTATTTTTATTTTTCTCTAACCAATTAAATGCAACATTCTGCTTTTAAAATTACTTTTATCAGGATTAGCTCCAAATAAGAAATAAATCTCATGATGAAGAAACGCCTGAAACATTTGGTAGAACGTCATATAACCAGTAAAGCCGGGTGACATGGCGCCGCTGTAGTTCCTGCACACAAGTCGCTCTCGAGGTTTTCTTCATTTTCAAATAGAGTGACTGAATCTTATGAGTTCTTAATTTACTTTAGTTGATAAAGGTTATAGAAAGGTTATAGCGATTGAGTAACTGACTTCCGCAATCGGACATTGAACCATCCACTTTACTTAATGGATCTTGTCTTTAACACTCGTCTTTTAGCAGCAGTTTGTTAACCGAACCAGTGGGATCCTCCTCATGATCTGAGAAAGTATTCATTTATTCTACATTTTGTTGCACATACAGTGTAGGGCAACCACAACCACAAGTGGCAGTTTTGGCCATTCAACTTCCTTTCATCTTCATTTCCCCTAAAGGGATACCACAAGATCAGACAAGAAATAAATCAAGCTTGAGCCTGTGGGTTAACTTGTTACATTCTTTTGAGGGACAAACTAATTGAAAGGGGAGGACAGTTGTTGCACAGCGGTGCTGAAATGTTGCCCTACTTCTCTAGTTGGAAAAACACTTTCCTAGAAATCGGCACGTCATCTGCAAAACAAATTTAGAGGGACATGATTTGCAACGTGATTTGTTTTCTGATGATTGTAGTACTCAGTACAGACTGAGTCCAGTATTTCCCAACCTCTTCCCCCAGACATGCAGAAAGTGAACATGTGCTTGTGTTTTCTTCTTCAGAAACTTCCAACATACAACCTATGGTATAGGTTTTCTCTAAAACAACTGGATAGAAACATGTTATAATGGTAAAAGTAACTGCTTTTATCAAATGTTTCTAGCAAATGAAATGTGATGTTTAGGTGTTTGGATCTGTCTCTACACTGTAACGTCATTACAGAAATTTTGACCCTTGACTAAAATGATCAAAGACTGTTTTAGTCAATTAAAAAGCACTGAAATAAATCTAAAATAGGATTTAATGATCAATTTATTAGGGAAACTGAGTGGATAGCCAGGTGGGAAAGTTTTTTGGGTGCAGATTCAGACGTAACATGGTTGCTTTCTTTCGTCTGGATTGTTGTAAAAAAAAAAAAAAAAAAGGTACTTGTAATATGATATTTTAGCAGCTTTCACTGCTTTCAAAATTCTTTTTTGAAAAAGTTTGACCATAATAAGATTATTGGGTGGAACCTCATTAGTTTTCTCTCAGTTACTCTGTTTTTTTTTTCAAAAACTTGTAAAAAACAGTTTCATGGTGCTGTCTTGACCGGTGCAGAGCAACAGATGGGGGAGGGGCATCTGTTTGGCAATCCGTCCTCTGTACATCGAAAATAAAACAATGGTCCCTCCTTTACTTTATCTGAACTCTCAGCTCTGGAAACAGTTGAAGTGATTTAGAGCTAGTTACTTTTAGTCAGTTACACTTGCAGGAATATAGGACTGATTAATTTTTTGTATCAAATCCGATTTAACTTTTTTTTTCCTTATTTGGTTTCATGCAAAAAAAAATGCCAATGATGGAAATTAGGTTTTAACAACTTATTTCAGTCGACTTGAATTTAAAGTTTAAATGCAATGCTGTAAAACAATAATAAAAGCTCTCAGGCCCTGACATATATAACTTAAAATTACCAGCTGGTGTTGTTACACGGTAAGGTAGCATTTCAGGTTTTGATTATACATTGAAGAAGAAAAAAGGGTCAAACATCAAGAGCTGCTAAGCCAAAAATCAAATTATTGACCAACCCTTCCCTACTTGAGTAACATTTTGAAATAAATGTACTTCTAGAACTGTGCCTTTTACTTTACTTAAGCATCTGCAATAATGCAAGTTTTGACCTAGATTTCAGGGAATTTAAATGTTGCTTTAATCCATCTGTAGTCTTTCAACTAGTTGTTACTGGTGTTATAACTTCAATAGTTTGAGCACAAAGATGTTAAAAGCCCCCAAACTACCAGACAAATCCAAACATCCTCACGGTTAATATTAAAGTGAGTTTTTAATTTATATAAATACATTTGTTGCCATGTTATTTTCTGTCTGCTGTGCTATTAAGATGTCATGTAAATGAGCAATTTTTTTTTGTGGAAGTTGTTACTGTCATTTTTTTAATCCTACTTTCGTCTTGACATGCAGAGTTTTCTGTTTAAAAACTGGAATGCTTTCTAAATTTCACTGATAAATCGATGAGTTCTAACTTACTTCCATATCTTGTAAACTAGGTTTTGCATTCAATGACCCCTTTGAGAGTTCCCTTAGGCAAGCTTCCATGATGGTTTATTGGTAGGTTATAGTTATCAACGCACCAAGCTAAAACCAGTGTCTAGTGATACTCAAGCACCATGATTGTTTCTCTACTGCACATGTGTAAAATAGTAGAGGGTAATGTTCCATAGTATCCAGTTGAGTTTAGGCCGAAGTTTATCGTTGCTTCTCTGACATTTTGGTTCAATATTGCTCCAACCTCCTCCTATGAATTCCGCCCAATGACTGTTCTGTAGCTCCTCAGTGCTTCTCACTACTCCTTCCGTCTCCATGTTGCCAGGGTCTCCCTCGACCTGCTGAGATTTAAATTAGTCAGAACTGTCTGCATTAACCTTTTCTAGTCTGTATAAACTAATCAAGCTGATTTTAATGGGTAAATGTGGTTCATTAAGTTAAAATTAGCTCAAACTGCTTGCATAAAGTTTTAGAGCTGCAGACACCTTTAGACACAGACAGGAAAAACAGAAAAAAACAGCCTTGAATCAGCTCATATACCACATCTACATGACTAACTGTATTTGATCCAGTAGATAACTGTTTGGTGTTTTTTTTAAATAATAGTTTTTTTCTGTTTTTGGAAGAAAATTAATGTTTTTCAAACTGTCTTTTGCAGAGGAAATAATATTGCACATGGTTCTCCGATAGGTGGCTAATGATTCTGCTTGAACCGCTGTAGTTTTCCTTTTCTATGATCATGCCTTCCACTTTGTATCATATTTTTCCTGACTTCCTTTCTTATTTATTTATTTTTTGTTATTTCTGGGCATGGTGGCTTTAATTTTTGACATAATTTTGCCTACTTCATGCAGCCAGAGAGGTTCTACTAGAACAGCAATCACAGTCTCGGTTTGGCTTAGAAAACTAGTCTGAATGTTTGTTGAATGTTTGTGATTAAATACGCAGGTTACTGCCAGACTGGATACTTCAAATAAATTAAATATCACTGTCAGAATAAATTTTTGATTTTATGGTGAAATTGTTTTATATGAAATATTTAAGTATGACAAAATGCAGAGATGAAGAAACCAGGCGATCTGGAGATACTGGTGATTTTTGCTTTAAAACTTTTAGATATTTGTTGAAGCTCTAAATATTGCCACACAGGGTGAAATAAATACTAAAGAATGATCCTCTCAGATGCTCACAAACATACTTATTTTCTCTACTTTGAAAGAAAGATCAACTTAAAACTTCCTCTAATGAATTTTCTATATCACTAATTTACTTGGTAATTGTTTCCTGGGGTTAAGCCAGGAAATGCCTACACAAGTCACCCAAATCTTGACTCGCATTACAGCCGACAAATGACCCCTCAGTCAGCAGCTAAGCATTTCCTCTTATGAGCCTGGGTCCGGTTGCTTGTAGAGATGTGTCCTCTTAATCATTCACAGTCCATAATAATCCAGCAGAGCTGCTCATGCTGCCCTTTCAGGAAGGCTTCCCTCTCAGATTTCCCTCGTGGGGACTGGGGGACAGTCGACTTAAGCACACCTGTTTATGTGCTCGCTTTAGGCATCAGCGTTCCTCCTCGCCTGCTGCTCTAAGATAAAAGGAAGCCTATTCACACCCTCAAACCCAATAAACAATTGAGAGTTTTTACTGATGAGCTGCTTTAATTAATCAATAACAGCTATTTAATTAATCTTTGTTTGATGCACTTAAGATGAAAAAATTATTATAAATATGCCAAAATTTAGGGTGCGTCCCCATCATAAAGTTACACACAAAAATATATTTGTAAAAGTGTTTTCTTTTTTTTAAGCAGTGTGTTTTTCCAACTATTTCCAGTCGCCTCGTCTTGTTGGAACCCAAGGGAGCTCCTGCTATGTTCCCACAAGCCTGATTTATGACTAACTCACAACAAAATATCATCTGCATATTTTCTTGCCATGACTTGCTTTATTATAAGGTTGCTGTCCTTTTAATCATTGGTGCTAATAAATTAAATGGCTAATAAATGTTGCATCGGTGTTTGATGGTTATCAGAAAACAGCAGCTGGAAATACTTTACCCAATCATGGCTTAGCTATTCACCCTCTGGTATGATGTATGGATAATATTTGTCTGGGATTTGACACTGAATGTTGTAGCTGAGGCTCTGGCAGCATAACCTTATTACAGATGGTCAGAGGAGGAGGTGGAGTTCTAGTTTTTTTGTTTATTATATTAGCTTTTAGAGCCATATTAGTTACCCCTGTTGTTATTTAGAGATGTCCTAATCCCTTAAGATTTTTTTCAAAGCTGGCATAGATGTTTTTTGCTGAAACGCCTTCCATTGTAAACGTTTAAATCTTTCTGGGACACTGATTGCTGATTTTTACCATAAAAGAGAGAAATGGTGGATTTAGGGCCGGTGTTGTTTACTTGTAGAGATCTTTGCTTAGAAATTGGATATTTGAAAATGAATAAAATGTCTAAACTTGGCTCTGCAGCTTATTTAGGCTGCCACTGTTTAAGAGAGAGAATTTAGCGGATAACAGGAAGTCTGAAGTCGCAGAGCACTTACACTGTCGAGCAAATCTCCAAAGTTCATCACATAGGCCATTTTTGTCCCTTGTAATGATTTTTTTAAGCATCTGACCTTGGGTGGAGAAATCTGAACTGTCAGGGAGAGTCTGTTGTTGCAAATTGATGCATTTTCATTTGAATTGATTTTCATTGATAAATAAAAATCTTCAGAAAAGGGAACCATTATAGAAAACAGGCCAAATATGTCTCCGGCTTTCCTCTCTGATTTAGTTTTAATTCCTTTAAATTAACTTGAAAACAAAGTAGGATGCAAGTATTTTGGTAAAACTGGCAAAATACAAGAAGCCAAGTACTTGCAGTTATTTTCTAAACCACAAGAAAGGAAAACAATTAAACTGTTAGCCTTTCTTTTATATTGGCAAAAATTTGAGATCTGTTTTTTTTTTTTTTTACAAAAATCTTAACTACTAAAATATTTTGATATATGATTAAGGAAATGACATACAGCTGAATGTTTAAACACAACTGTCCTATTGATTACATAACTAGTTCACTCTTTAATGCAGCGCTGAACTATAAGGGTTAATATAAGATGCAACATTAAAATAAAATCTCTGAAATTATTCTTTTTGTTTCAATATTGTTTTGTAATCAGTTTAAAAAAATTGAGAATTAAAGCATCAAGTTCAACATTGTGGTGTCAGCACAGGCAGAGAGGCAAGGGCAAATACATTTTACTAACAGATTTTGCACCATTAAAATAGACATGAAGATTTTTCCTAATGGTGTTATTATTTTATTAGTTATTTTTCCTTTTTTATATATATGGACCCAACACAAACCTCATCACTTTTTGTTTTTAACATATTTGAGAACACATGAATAAATATTAGTACCATCTGGGTTGTGAATTTGAACTATTATGCACAGATTATATTCTTTATTCAGTAGCAGAATTTACAAAATGGCATTATATATAATCCAGATCTGAGTTGTCATACAAAAAAAATTTTTCTTTATCCCATATGTTGAGCAAAATGTATGGTGTTATCATTTTGTCACCACAACCATCAGTTAATAGTAAGTCTGTCAGGTTTTCAGTAACCACAACTTATTCCGGTCAAACCTAACATGATTTTTATGTTAGAAACTGCAGCCTATTGGTCCTGTGATCCAGCTTGCAGTACACTGATATAACATGAGCCGGCTAGGTCTCTGAGGGTCATGAGATCTGTGAAATATATTCACTAGGGCGACCGTTAGTGTTTAGCAACATGAAACAGAGCTGCACCAATCTTCTGCCAGTTGGATGTGAGAACTGGCACAGATGAGAACACTTCGAGGAATAGCCGACACGTCCACCGGGAGCTTTCTAGAACTGTTCCTGTGGTTCCTGTCAGTTGATATTTCATGCCTGAAGGGAATGCCTTATCCCTTCCTTGCTGGTTATATCTGCACGATCTTTGAATGGTTGTGGTCATCTTTGTTGACTTCTACCAGAGATTTGGAAAGGTTGCATCATTGCTTCAGGCTCTTTTTCACATGACAAAAGAACTTTGTTCGGGTCGTTAAGCACAATGGAGTTATTATCCTCTTAGTTTGCAGCTTGCTGGAGTCAGCTTTTCTGTCTCTGCCTCTTTCAACTCAGAACTTTGCGATTGTTTTTTTTCTTATCCAATTCACTCAGCAGGGAGATAGCCTGACACCACATGAGGTCGGCTCTTTGAGATTGTCCGTGCGGACAACTGATAAAAAGTGCTACTTCCTGGCTTCAACCCTTTAGACTGGCAGCTTTTCTGGAAATAAAAATCAATCAGCCAAGCCTTAAATCACAAAACCAACAAAATGGAAAGTAGTAACTTTGATGCTCTATCCAGAGGCAAAGCATATTTTGTCCACCATTAAAATTGAAAGAGATTTCTCCAAACAGGCAGCAGAACAAATATAACAAGACTTTCACATGTCAGGATTGGTTTACGAGGCAGGCTAAGTACATTTCAGCTGATAAGAACAGTTATGTAATGCGTTGTGAGAGAATACTTGAAGTTATGCTGTTACTGTTATGTCAGCTGGGACGAGGGAAGTCTGCAGTAGAAACTAGGACACAACGTCTGGTAAACAGTAGAAGTCTGGGCTTATTCAGCCTCTCTAAAAAAGGAAAAACAATCCTTTAAGCTAAAAAAGAGATTTTGCATCAAATAAGTGTTTGTTCGTGCATTGATGAGTTCGTGCATCAGTTTAGGTTGCTGTATGTAGTCCTGCTGCATTCCAGATGGTCTCTTCTTTGAGAAAAGAAAGTCCAAAATATTGGAATTGGTAGAGGAACATAACAAATGAGGAAAAACAGGAAACATCAAAGGTTTATATAGTTGAGAAACACATGAATCGAGTTAACCTGTGTTGCACTTGCTCATGTACAACCACAAATATCAGCTAAATAAACTACATCAAACATTCATTTCACTTGAACTTAGGACCAAATTTCAATATGTAAAATTGGTTAAATAAAACAAAATAAATAAAAATTAAAAATGTATTTGATAAATCAGTATAACATCCTGAACTGTGATGTAGTTTGTTTAGAGTCAGACAGGGGGAACCTTCTCAGAGGTTTTCCTCCATCAAACACTGATAAATGTTAAGTTTAATTTCTGTGGAATAAATACCATTTGAAAAAAGCTTTAGCTTTTTGAAAAGGTATAGACCAGTGTTGGTATTGTAGGATAACATAGAACCAAAAATGACTCCCCGTTCCTAAGGGGCGGTCCCGTTCTTCTGGTTCAATTTGCATGTTTTCTAAGCTGACACAAGTTTTTGGGCTTTGAACTCAACACTAATTCTGATGTTTTGAATTGAAAAAGCTTCCTCGATGGGAAGTGAAAAACTTGTAACTTGGGACTTAAGTCCAGTGGATTGTTTTTTATCTTTTTTGGAATTTCTAAAAGTTATATTAAGTCCTGCTTAGTCATGGATGTCATGTACAGCATTTCAAAGCAACGCTGGTTTAATTATGGCAATAGGAGTTTTTGTTGTTTTTATGCTGCTCTGTTATTTTTGAAAACATGTTATAATTCACTTTTAGTACGTTTTTTTGACTTAAGTTATTAGTAATCTCAAAAGAAATTCATTATTATCTATTTTTAGTGGGTAAAATTTTCTGCGCATTAAGTCGAAAAGATGTCAAAGAGATTGTTGGAGGGATTCTTTTTTTTTTTTTTTAGAATGAAATAAGTCATAATTCTTTTTTTTTTTTATATCAGGATGAAATATTGTCCAATGTTTTTTCAGGTGCAGAAAATGTTCAAAACATCTTGTTAAAATTGTGAAAGCAGCAAAAGAAAATGAAACTTTTAAGTCAGCCTTTTGAATCATTTGAAAATTTCTAATAAAAGAAAAAAATACAGCATTGCCTTTAATCCTGTGATTTACTTGAAATATAGTTTTTCTTTGTGGATAATTTTTTTTTTCATTGTTTTTATTTTTATTATTTTCCTAGAAAATGTATCTTCAGAAGAATCGACCCTGTTGCTCTGTTTCCCATTCTTATTGTCGTCTGCTCAGCTATGTTTAAAACTGTCACAAATGCAGTGACATGTGTTTATTTAGACAGATTTGGCTTACAGGATTTACAAAGGTTCTTTCATTTAGGACACAAATCTTTTTATCCGACTGAAAACAGATGAGTTAATGCCAGAACACTGAGGGGCCGTAGAGCGAGTTCTAGCACCAACCTGACCTGTAATTTAGTCACTACAGTGCTTTTCATAAACAGTACATGTCATTATTAAGAAATAAGAACTAATTTGTAAGCTTATCTTTACTTAGTTATTATAAAATCTAAAGTTTTTAAATAGCAGTGTTTTGAACAGTTTTTGGAAACCTGAGGAGAAAGGATAATTGATTCCTGCTTAAATCTACCAACCATTTAACATTTTTCATAAATGCACAAAAGATCAAAATTAAACTTCTTTTTGGTTGTGGCTCGGTGCTTAGTTTCCAGGTGAGACTTTGTCCAATATTCTCCTAACTTGGATTTCTCTGACTGTTATATGTGCTGTAAAATGCAATTAATCTGATCCCTGTAGTTTGAGCTTTTTGCAAGTATTTATTTGGTTACAATTTGCAGAATAAATCCCAGTTTTGGCTCGGCTGTCCGTGCGCTAACCTCATTAGAAGGGGTAATTTTGTCCAAAGCATTAAATAAATGTCCATGCTTTCCAGGCTGTTAAATTTCAGAACATTATTGTCAAGATTTTGACAAGGGTATTTCACCCACAGAAAGCTGGAAATGGGCACCAACCCTTCATGAACCTGATGAATAATGGACCGAAAAAACCATGTATTGAATTTAACCTAAACTTTAGATTTACATAATCAGCAACAGCCTAATCAATTAATATCTAGGTATAGTAACAGTTTGTCCATTGATTTACAACCATCGTGAGGATGATAAAGGTATTTGCATCTATATAAATTTGTGTTTTATCAATGAGTCTGGTTATACTCCAGCTTTTACATTGAACTTTTTCTTGGATACAGAGAAAATAAAGATAAACTCATAATCCATATTATATCTGGGTATTTAAAGCAAATTCTTTCCAATCAAACCTAGATTAGGTGCTTTGTGCAGAATTTAAATCAATGGGTCTTTTTTCATCATGTTTCAAGACATATACCAAGACCTAAACAGATTTAAAAATACTTTTACCGTATTATATAAAATAGCTTGCTTCCTTGTTTTCCCATCTTATTTTCGTTTCTTCTGTCATTGCATTTTCTATTTGTTGTGATCTTTGTCCTCCTTTTGTTAATATCCTTTCTTTTCTTACTTCCTTCCTGTTTTAAATCTTTTCAAAAATGTTGATGAATGTCTGGAGAACTGTTCTGCATCTAAAATGTTTTTAGTGAAACATACTTTTTATATAACTGCTAAAAATTGGTGACACAGGCTCCGTCCAACGTCCCTCAATCATTATATAGAGTGGGGTCTATACAGTGAACTTTATAGCTAACTCAGTTAACGCATCCCTGCATGGTGCCTGCGCCATCTTTGTTATTTGTCGACGCCGTCGGGTAACGACAGCCGTAGGCGACGGCGGCCCGCTGTGACAACAAATCCCATAATGCTTTGCGAGGAGAGCTTTCCGGGATCTATCTGCTCGTCTTGTGACCATGGATGATCACTACTTTTCAAGGGGCATTCTGGGAAATATCGAGTCCACTCCTTTTTCTTCCACTAGACATTCGGACGCTCATCTAAAATGGAGTAGCCACTGTAGAGTGCCCTCTAAAGTGCGTAGGGCGCACATTCGGACACAGCCACAGCTTTGCTTTGCTATACTGCAACTGTTTAAATGTTCTCCACTTTATCTCTCTGACCAACTGTTCTCTCCTGTAATGTGCTTCCTACAGATATCCTCTTATCTCCCTAGAATAAGATGTGCCGTTTTCAATTTTATCATTGGTTGCTTGAAAATTCTCAAGTATTTCTGCATCTCAAAAAAAAAATAACCCTCCCAGCTCACATGGTTGTCATGTTGTAGTAACATGATTGTCGACGGTAATATGTTTACACAAAGATCCACTGTTTCATGTAAAAGAGGAAGTCAAGTTTGTTTATACAGCACATTTCAGTAGCAAGACAATTAAAAGTGACAAGGTGGGAAATATTAAGCGTGCTAAATTAGTGGCATGAATTAGTAAAAATATTTTTTCAGTTTAGGTTTATTGATCATATAGTGTCCAATTGCTTGACTCCTCTGTTAACAGTTCTTCCCCAAACTTAAATCACTTCTCATTTATTAGAAGATAGAAAAATGGGGCAGAGAGAAGGAGTATAACATGGACGAAAGAAAATCCCACAATTGTTCTCCAAAAGTTACCTCAATCTAACAAAAGTAATAATAAAAATTCTATAAAAATAAACTATTGAAAGTCAGACATTGCTTTTCAGCCATGCTTTAACAGAATGAAAACATAAATAAATGACTAAACTCATGAAAAATTCAAGGACAAAAATGATGGTACCCTTAAATTAGTATTTTGTTGCTCTACTTTTTTTTTGTAAATCATTGCAATCAAACGTTTCCTGTAGCTGTCAATGAGACGTCTGCTCTTCTCAGCAGGTATTTTGGCCCACTCCTCAGGAGCAAACAGCTCCAGTTTTCTCAGGTGTGAAGCCTTTTTCCAGATGTCTTGTTTCAACTCCTTCCAAAGATGCTCAACGGGATTTAGTTCAGGGTTCATAGAAGGCCACCTCAAAATAATCCAAGGTTTTCTTTTGTGTTTTTAGCTGTGTTTTTTTTTTTTTTTTGGATCATTATCCTGTGAAAAGACCCATGACCTCCGACTGAGACCAAGCTCTCTGACACTGGGCAGAATATAACAGTTCCATGTTTCACAGTAGGGACAGTGTTCTTTTCTCGATATACTTCATTTTGCTGTCTGTTCACATAGAACCGATGTGCTTTGGCAAAAAGTTTGACTTTTGTCTCATCTCTCTATAGGAAATTCCCCCAGAAGCTTTGTGGCTTGTCAGCATGTAGTTTGGCAAATTTCAGTCTTACTTTTTAAGGATTTTTTTTTTCAACAGTGGTGCCCTCTTCGGTCTTCTCTCATCAAGTCCACTGTAGCTCAAACAATGACAGTGCGATCTGACACTGATGTTTCTTGAGCCTGAATTTCACCTTTAATCTTGCTACAAGTTTTTCTAGTTTTTTTTATATTATTATCCATAATATAAAAAATATAGTTTATAATTTAATTAATTAATTTCACTCCTGCTGCCACAACCAGGGATGTTAGCTACAGTCACATACATCTTACATTTCTGAATAATCTGTGCAACTGTAGTCACATAACCGTCAAACCGCTTGGAGATGGTCTTACAGCCTTTAACTTGCACACTTTTATCTATAACTTTCTTGGGAAACAACTCTTTTCTTCACTTTCTCTGGTTCATGTTGAGTGTAGTAAACACCATGTCACCAAACGGCACACTTGCATCATGTAGCTCTATATGTTTATACCCACTGACTGATTAGATGTACGCAACTTGATTTAACACTAACCTTTTGGTCGCATTATTTTAGGATTTCCTAGAGATACCATAATTTGTCCAGGTCTGTTTCATTAGTTTAATGTTTTATCTTCTGTTTAAGCATTTTTGAAAGGCAATGTCTGCCATTATTATGTTCATAAATGTCAGATTTAAGTCATTTCTCTGGCCACTGTGGATTTTCTTTCATTAAACAAGCAGTACCAAAAACTTAAAATTAGCGGGTTAACGCGTGTTTTTCAAACATGGGTCGACCCACTAACAATCAGCATTTGGCTTCCTTCCCACTGGCAAAAAAAGGCGTGTCGAACCCCTCGCCGGCAAGCTGCGTGGCCTCTGCAACTACAATTAATTACATGAGGTGGAGCCTTTTCAAAAGCATTAAGTGTAGTGGGACACAATATAACAATCTTTTATTCCTTCTAAAATCTAAGATCTTTTCGTATAATTTTCTTTATACTATATAGACCACTTTGTATTGGTCTGTTTTGTAGAATCATTGATATAATACATTGTGAACATTTTGGGAGAATTAGATGGGTGTGATATATTTTTATTTTTTTATCACTGTGTTGAGCTTGAAATAATTTCTTAGATGTTGGTATTACAGTTTAATATATGGCCTTGTTAATATCAGTCCCCTTCCGCCTGTCAGAGAAACACTTTTCGCCAGCCTTGCCCTGCATGTGACTTTTATTAAAGAACCTGTGGCTGAATATCGGCTGTAAAATCATCAGACACCCAACCGAGTGTAAACCTGTAGACCCGACTGTTCTCATACACATAGGGACACCTGTGTTTAAACTGTCAACAGTCTGGAGTTCTGCATGAAGCTTTAGAAACAAGCTTGTAGAAAACCGCTCGGCCAAGTGATCATTCACGCCGACATTTCAGCAGCTCATATCTTGACCTTTGAAACCAAACATGGCTGTCACAGAGTGCACGTCAAATACAAACTTACTTAAGAGCAAGGTGCTGCTCGGCCTTTTAGGGGAGCAGTGAACAGATATTCAAAAGGTTAAAAATGAAGATAGGATTTTGCCTGTATTTTAGATTATATTTCCTTCCATTATTTAATCTGTAAAAGAGTTAGAATAAAATGCTTCCCATGGATTTGTTAATTACACATAAACAGTTGGGTCTATTATTTTTTTTTTTCCAACCAGTTGGTATTAAAGCCCTTCATCAAGTCGCAGCTTTGGGCTAAAACCTGATCCAGGTCTAGATGACCTGTGCAGTACTCCACGTTAAAGCTCTGTTTTGCACACCGGAATGAGATTTCCACACCATCTTGTATCTGCTGTCATGCAGGTTTTGTCCCATAAAAGCTGCTTTGCATTGATAATTTGAATGTGCCCGCCATTTTTTTTCAATGCAGATTTTGAGTGTGGAAAAAAAGGTACCTTTCTACAAAGCTCCAGCTGATTTAAAAATGCCTCTCAGTGTTCATCAATCAGGGAGCTGGATGATGAATTAAATATAAAGCCAGAGAAATAAAAAGGCTCCCTTGCTCTGCTGCACACCAATGATAGGGGCTTTGGTTACCACTGAGGGCCCAAAGTTCATGTCCTCTGTTTGAATAAAGTTAAATGATGTCTTCTTATGTTCAAACTAGCAGTCCTTGGAGGCACTTTCTACATGGAAGGCATTGTATAAAAGTAGCATATATCTGACAGTCAATCATGAACTTATTTGAATTATTTTTAAGGAGGTTGGTTTGGCCTTTTTAAATCATCTTATCTGAATTTAATGATTCTAATTCTAATGTGCTGTAGTCGTAACAGTTGTGCATCGATAGACATTTCAACTGATTTATCATTTTCATCTGTCCTTTAACAGTCACCAAAGGTTGTTTATGTTATAGATGTAATGATAAGGCTCTTTTGTTTAGAAGCTTTTCTGTATTTATGGCAGAAGATGAAAAATTCCATCAGCGGTTGGTTGGAAGAAACACTTCCTTCCATTATTCCCAGATTCAGTCAAAACAGCAGAAGGATGTTTATAGATATTTTCCCAGTCCCATTCTGTTGCATAACCTTTTGGTATTAAATACTAAAGGATTCATCTGTGCATTTTACAGGCTCCATTTGGTGCTGATCTTTTCATCATACTTTAAATAGTTTTAGTTGTTTGCTGTCTGACTCCAACTGTGTGTAAATATATTCCTGCCATGTTTTGATTGTTTTTTTTTTTACCTACTTTGATAACAGAGTTTTTACAGTAAGTTTCCATGATCTTCTTACAGTAGCCATCTACTGTGTGTACGATCAACAGGAGCTTAATTTTACAGGGGCAGGGGTCAAAATCTCCTGTTTTCTCAACTGTCCCAAACCAGGGTTAGAACCACTGTGAGTAAAAATTAGATGAATTAAGTTTAGAATAAAATTTGAGCAATAGTTGCTTATGTCAGCAGTCTGTAAATTCACCCATAGATTTATTAATGACCTGACCTTTGCTGTATCTTATATCCATACTGTGCATTTATCAATTTATACATCTATTTCATTATCCGTGAACATTGATTAATCGTTCCAAGCATCCATTAGTTAAACCATTTGTCCTTTTATTGATAGCATTGTCAATAGTTTGTCCTTCCACTCATTCTTCCACTCCCCTGCCTGTTACTTCTTAAATATCATTGATTAAGTGATCTAGTTTGAACTTAAGTCCAGAAAAGTGGGAATTTTCTCTTGAAAAACTTTTATAGACCTTATTTATATATGGTTTTTGACTTTTATGGCAACAAATATTCAACCCGTGGCCTATTGGTTAGTATGCAGGGAATTTGTCTCCTAGATAAGCTGAAAGTTCACCAGTTTAGGCCTCATAATAACACTCATTAACTCCAAAATGCTCCCCAGGGGCTGCAAACTGGTCTCTGCTCCTTGATGATTGTGATGACAAAGTAAATGTAATTTGATTTGTAATCGAAACTTAGATTTAGGAGTCAGATGGCTGGAGCAGCACGGAAATACAGGATTATATTTAGTTCTCAGATTTAAAAAAGTTGGATATGGAATAGAAGTGTTAAATAGTTTATAGTTTGTCTCATTTAAAGTGTCATCTCTCCACAATAGTATTAATGTTTGAAATTATGTCAAGTGAAATTATCTTGCTGGATGGACGGAGGATTTTGTTTGTTTTAAACTCCTTTTGGCTGAACATTTTTCGTTTTTTTTTTTTTTTTTTTTTTAGAATGAAATAAGTCATAATTCTTTTTTTTTTTATATCAGGATGAAATATTGTCCAATGTTTTTTCAGGTGCAGAAAATGTTCAAAACATCTTGTTAAAATTGTGAAAGCAGCAAAAGAAAATGAAACTTTTAAGTCAGCCTTTTGAATCATTTGAAAATTTCTAATAAAAGAAAAAAATACAGCATTGCCTTTAATCCTGTGATTTACTTGAAATATAGTTTTTTCTTTGTGGATAATTTTTTTTTTCATTGTTTTTATTTTTATTATTTTCCTAGAAAATGTATCTTCAGAAGAATCGACCCTGTTGCTCTGTTTCCCATTCTTATTGTCGTCTGCTCAGCTATGTTTAAAACTGTCACAAATGCAGTGACATGTGTTTATTTAGACAGATTTGGCTTACAGGATTTACAAAGGTTCTTTCATTTAGGACACAAATCTTTTTATCCGACTAAAAACAGATGAGTTAATGCCAGAACACTGAGGGGCCGTAGAGCGAGTTCTAGCACAAACCTGACCTGTAATTTAGTCACTACAGTGCTTTTCATAAACAGTAGATGTCATTATTAAGAAATAAGAACTAATTTGTAAGCTTATCTTTACTTAGTTATTATAAAATCTAAAGTTTTTAAATAGCAGTGTTTTGAACAGTTTTTGGAAACCTGAGGAGAAAGGATAATTGATTCCTGCTTAAATCTACCAACCATTTAACATTTTTCATAAATGCACAAAAGATCAAAATTAAACTTCTTTTTGGTTGTGGCTCTCTGCTTAGTTTCCAGGTGAGACTTTGTCCAATATTCTCCTAACTTGGATTTCTCTGACTGTTATATGTGCTGTAAAATGCAATTAATCTGATCCCTGTAGTTTGAGCTTTTTGCAAGTATTTATTTGGTTACAATTTGCAGAATAAATCCCAGTTTTGGCTCGGCTGTCCGTGCGCTAACCTCATTAGAAGGGGTAATTTTGTCCAAAGCATTAAATAAATGTCCGTGCTTTCCAGGCTGTTAAATTTCAGAACATTATTGTCAAGATTTTGACAAGGGTATTTCACCCACAGAAAGCTGGAAATGGGCACCAACCCTTCATGAACCTGATGAATAATGGACCAAAAAAACCATGTATTGAATTTAACCTAAACTTTAGATTTACATAATCAGCAACAGCCTAATCAATTAATATCTAGGTATAGTAACAGTTTGTCCATTGATTTACAACCATCGTGAGGATGATAAAAGTATTTGCATCTATATAAATTTGTGTTTTATCAATGAGTCTGGTTATACTCCAGCTTTTACATTGAACTTTTTCTTGGATACAGAGAAAATAAAGATAAACTCATAATCCATATTATATCTGGGTATTTAAAGCAAATTCTTTCCAATCAAACCTAGATTAGGTGCTTTGTGCAGAATTTAAATCAATGGGTCTTTTTTCATCATGTTTCAAGACATATACCAAGACCTAAACAGATTTAAAAATACTTTTACCGTATTATATAAAATAGCTTGCTTCCTTGTTTTCCCATCTTATTTTCGTTTCTTCTGTCATTGCATTTTCTATTTGTTGTGATCTTTGTCCTCCTTTTGTTAATATCCTTTCTTTTCTTACTTCCTTCCTGTTTTAAATCTTTTCAAAAATGTTGATGAATGTCTGGAGAACTGTTCTGCATCTAAAATGTTTTTAGTGAAACATACTTTTTATATAACTGCTAAAAATTGGTGACACAGGCTCCGTCCAACGTCCCTCAATCATTATATAGAGTGGGGTCTATACAGTGAACTTTATAGCTAACTCAGTTAACGCATCCCTCCATGGTGCCTGCGCCATCTTTGTTATTTGTCGACGCCGTCGGGTAACGACAGCCGTAGGCGACGGCGGCCCGCTGTGACAACAAATCCCATAATGCTTTGCGAGGAGAGCTTTCCGGGATCTATCTGCTCGTCTTGTGACCATGGATGATCACTACTTTTCAAGGGGCATTCTGGGAAATATCGAGTCCACTCCTTTTTCTTCCACTAGACATTCGGACGCTCATCTAAAATGGAGTAGCCACTGTAGAGTGCCCTCTAAAGTGCGTAGGGCGCACATTCGGACACAGCCACAGCTTTGCTTTGCTATACTGCAACTGTTTAAATGTTCTCCACTTTATCTCTCTGACCAACTGTTCTCTCCTGTAATGTGCTTCCTACAGATATCCTCTTATCTCCCTAGAATAAGATGTGCCGTTTTCAATTTTATCATTGGTTGCTTGAAAATTCTCAAGTATTTCTGCATCTCAAAAAAAAAATAACCCTCCCAGCTCACATGGTTGTCATGTTGTAGTAACATGATTGTCGACGGTAATATGTTTACACAAAGATCCACTGTTTCATGTAAAAGAGGAAGTCAAGTTTGTTTATACAGCACATTTCAGTAGCAAGACAATTAAAAGTGACAAGGTGGGAAATATTAAGCGTGCTAAATTAGTGGCATGAATTAGTAAAAATATTTTTTCAGTTTAGGTTTATTGATCATATAGTGTCCAATTGCTTGACTCCTCTGTTAACAGTTCTTCCCCAAACTTAAATCACTTCTCATTTATTAGAAGATAGAAAAATGGGGCAGAGAGAAGGAGTATAACATGGACGAAAGAAAATCCCACAATTGTTCTCCAAAAGTTACCTCAATCTAACAAAAGTAATAATAAAAATTCTATAAAAATAAACTATTGAAAGTCAGAAATTGCTTTTCAGCCATGCTTTAACAGAATGAAAACATAAATAAATGACTAAACTCATGAAAAATTCAAGGACAAAAATGATGGTACCCTTAAATTAGTATTTTGTTGCTCTACTTTTTTTTTGTAAATCATTGCAATCAAACGATTCCTGTAGCTGTCAATGAGACGTCTGCTCTTCTCAGCAGGTATTTTGGCCCACTCCTCAGGAGCAAACAGCTCCAGTTTTCTCAGGTGTGAAGCCTTTTTCCAGATGTCTTGTTTCAACTCCTTCCAAAGATGCTCAACGGGATTTAGTTCAGGGTTCATAGAAGGCCACCTCAAAATAATCCAAGGTTTTCTTTTGTGTTTTTAGCTGTGTTTTTTTTTTTTTTTTGGATCATTATCCTGTGAAAAGACCCATGACCTCCAACTGAAACCAAGCTCTCTGACACTGGGCAGAATATAACAGTTCCATGTTTCACAGTAGGGACAGTGTTCTTTTCTCGATATACTTCATTTTGCTGTCTGTTCACATAGAACCGATGTGCTTTGGCAAAAACTTTGACTTTTGTCTCATCTCTCTATAGGAAATTCCCCCAGAAGCTTTCTGGCTTGTCAGCATGTAGTTTGGCAAATTTCAGTCTTACTTTTTAAGGATTTTTTTTTTCAACAGTGGTGCCCTCTTCGGTCTTCTCTCATCAAGTCCACTGTAGCTCAAACAATGACAGTGCGATATGACACTGATGTTTCTTGAGCCTGAATTTCACCTTTAATCTTGCTACAAGTTTTTCTAGTTTTTTTTATATTATTATCCATAATATAAAAAATATAGTTTATAATTTAATTAATTAANTACTCAAATGTTTTAGTTTTACCTGGTTTAATTTCTGTATGATTTCGATTATTGATTAAAAAAGATCAACAGATTAATTGTTTCCAAAATAAGAGCCTTGGCCTGTTGTATCTATTAAATACCACAATGTGTTTTGTCATCTTTATGGTTCTAACAGTGGAAAACAAATTTTTTCTTAAAATACGTGCATTTGTTCTTGGATTGAGCAGGTTAAAGAGACATTTTGCCAATGGAACAAGACGATTTACACTTAAAATAAGAAAACATAATAGCATTGTCTTATTTCAAGTGCATATTACCTAATTATCTTATTTTAAGAAGAAAAATACTCATTCCATTGGCAAACCATCTCATTTACCTACTCACATTAAGGGTAAATACACTTAATTTAATTTTTTTTTTTTACTTATTTCTAGATCGTTTTTCTAGTGTAGTAGCCATTAGGTGGTCAAAAGTATCCACATGGTATCTGAAATGTTATTGAGTACCAAATATTTTCCTGGGTATCAAAATCAATCAGCTTTTAGTATCAAAGAAACCCTAGTGGCCATATAAGAACAATGGGGAATTTGGGTTTTCACAAGACAGAAACTTGGAGATTTTTTCAATCTGACTCGCCGATTCCATGTTTGATGTAAATGCAGCATACTTCTTTTAAAGGACAGGGTTTTATCGTCACTTTTAACCCCCATTAGGGTCTCCCTTGGCCCTGACAGCAGGTTACTTACAATTTGGGTTGGAAAATAATTTAATAGCAATATTTATTGCCATATTACTTTATTAAATAACGAAATAACATTTCCCATATTTCAGTATACAGTACAGTTTATGAGTACAGCCTTTGTCTGTCACTGATATTCCTTGTTTATTGGAGGAGTTTTATAAACATTGCAAACAATCATACGTTTGTATAGGCATCTGTTGTTTGCAATCTTTGCATTCTTTCTGAGATATTTGTTTTACTTAAAACAGATGTCAGCTGAAGTTAGGAAATGCATCATGATATGTTTTGACCATGCCTTCCATTGATACTTCAAACCGTGTTTAGAGGTGAATAGCCTTTTCAAAGAGAGAGAAACACCTTCAAGAAACTAGAGAAGTCTGCTTGATGTCTGTATTTTGGACTTTTAAATGTGGGGCAAACCTGATAGCAGAATTTGTTATTTTTTCCTCTCAAACCTTTGGCATCCATTGGGTCTTTGAACTCACGGACGTCAAGATCATCCTAAAGTATATCGCAGTTCTTATTTGAACTTGAAAATAACCTTTAGACTGTATCTTGTTAAAATACATGTCTCTATGGTATGCTGTATCAACAACACACATGCTAGTTTTTGTCTTTTGCAGAAAGTGTGGACAGGTAGCTGAGGGTTGGAAAAACAAGCACCACCCCCCCCACCATGTGGTGCATTCACAGACACTCTTATTGATCTCTGTCTGTGAAGTTACATAAGGTGGAGGGGTTAAAAAAAAAAAAAAAGCAGCTTGCTGTTTCATGCATGTCTGCCAACAGGCTTTTGTTTGAACGAGCGCGGACAGCCAGCTCAGGTTGACTCTCACTTTCTCAATTTAATCCCCCTGGAATAAAAAAGCCACACGATAAACACAATTCTGCTTCCTTTGTTTGCTTTCCTTTGGCTTTGCTCTTTGTTTCTCCACACGAGGCCTTTTTAACAAGCTTGGCTTCAGCCATTTAATTGATTAATTGTCTCTAAAAACAAAAGAAAGCTGCAGGGGAAAAAAAATTCTGGCTAAATACTCCCTCACATATGTTAATATATATATATATATATATATATATAAACATATGTGAGGGAGTATATATATATAGTTGTAAACATGAGCAAGCTCTCTGCTTGTCTTTGCTGACAGGCTGTCGCGGCGAGCAGTCAATGAGGTTTTGCTCCGTTTGCCAAGTGTTTTGAGCTTTTACCATGAGTCATTGCTTTTGCTTGCTGGGAAGTCGTGCTGCAGTAACCGCTGCTCCCTGAGATGCAAAGGAAGGAGGCGTAGCTAAAGGAGCCGACATGCTGCGTCTCTCTACCAGTGTTTGTAGTAGCAATGAAGCAATCACTGAGTGTGTTTGTGTGGATCAACAAGCATGAATTGGGTAATCCAGTGGGCAGAAATTAGCCAACTTTATAGAGAACTGTAATGCTCTTTGCCAGAGCTGGCTAAGCCTTTCCCCAGTGAGCTGAAATGGTTTTCTTTTTCTAAAATCTGGAAAACTGTTCAGTTTCATAATTACAGGAATATAATGCGCAGTAAAAAGGTGATGTAATTTTTTTGTTAAACTAGTCCATTCCCTCAATAAGTTGTTGGATTGTCAGCTTGAACTCCATGACTACTATAATTTTAGGTCATTAGCTGACGTCATTAAGCACCTGAGGGCAACCTCTAAATGACGAGTTGAAATAACAGTTTTCTGGGGATTTAAAACCCACAGCTCCAGACTAACTAGACCTTTCTTGGTTAAAGTTAACTGATTTATGGGAAAAACATCTTTAAACGCCTTAAGTCAGCAATATTGGCATTACCCTGTTTCCTACTAATGAACTAATAGGGCAATGCCAAAATGTTTTCCCAAATTCACAACATATACATCTTAAAGGTATAGAGGACAATCTTTTATTTCCGGGTGGATCATCAACATAAGTAGTCCTAATTGTCAATCATTCTGGTGAGATGTTTACGTAAGGTCGTCCTACGTGCTCGTCCTGTTAGCTATCTTTTTCTGCGCATTCGCACTTTCAGGAGTAAATGGCTGAGGGTCGTAAGAGAAAAAGTATCTACGAAGTGTATGAGAAGAAAAGAAAGGCCTCAGAAAAGGCAGATATATCCCAGAATTTGCGCAAAGATCTCTCCTGGAAAAGCATTATGGGGTTTTCTGTCACAGCGATCCGCTGTTGCCATAGGCTGCTGCTACCCGACAGCGGCGACTTATAACAAAGATGTCGCAGGCCATGAAGGAGGAGTGACGTGACCAACGGAGCAAAAAGTAGTGATCATCTGTCCTAACGGTAAGTTAACTTAGTTCACTATAAAGTCCTCTATATAGTCCCCGCTCTATATAGTGATTGAGGGATTTAGGGGTTAAGGAGGACGTTCGGACCCAGTAAGCTTGTATGAGCTATGAGAACCACAACTTTTAAACAGAGCGTGCACCAGGAGAGTTGGGCATGCTCTCGCACTAATTTGATTGGCATTTCCTCTTGGGAGTTTGCACAGAGTTTTGCATGTGCATTTTCTTTAAGTGGAGAGGGCGGGTATTTTAAAAAAAAATCTCAAAATCCTCCACCATACCTTTAAGGTACTTAACAAAGAAGATATAGGTGCCTTGACCTGCTCTTAATGTCAGCATAAAATACATGACAAATATCCGTCTTATATTTGATCATTTTTAACACCAATAAATCTTTGAAAAATGTGATGCTGTCCAGGTTTTCCCCCAGAAAACTGTGTAAGCTCGTTGGTGGTAGTTACCAGGATAGCCCACTGGCAGCCCACCATGTTTTAGCTAAAACATTTTAAAAGATTAGACAGGAAATTTTTAAACATGAGCATTCAATTATGTTTTCTTGTAAGAAATTATTGACAACACTTAAACATGAACAATAGATTCCTATAAACAGCATAGTTTTAAAATATAAATTTAAATAAAAAATCTTTAACAATAAATATTGTTTGCACTTGAGTTGACTCCTAAGTAATCAGCCAGTCAATCTTAAAATAAGCAGTATTATTTTCACCTCTGCGATTAAAATAAAAGAACATAAAGTGCAAACAAGAAACCATCAAACTGATCCCCTAAAGGCAAATGCATTTAAACTGTCTAATTATTTCCTTAAAATCCATGTTAATCACTGCCTCAAAGGCTTATGTGGTTGAGAAACCCAGAACATAAAACACTTTATAGACATTTTATTTTAGACAGTATAATATAAATTTAGATTATTTATAGTTGTGTTTTGCATCTTTTGCCAAGTTTCTAATATAGTGGGATAAACCCTAAAGTGATGAGTTTGTCCATGGACAGCATAGAAGTTGCTCTTTTCTGTTTAGATGTTAGGTTACTTGCTTCCTCCTGAGTCTTGAAAGGATGTTTTTTGATGTATTTGATTTGTTTGTTTATATTCAAGTCAATAGACTGCCATGTTTTTAGTGTGTTTCTGGGGAAACAGCTGACTTGTAATGTAATACAATGCTCCCTGCCTGCATATCAGAAGAAAGCCTGCGTGTCCTTCTAATGTTTCAGCCCACAGGCATGGTTTATAATTTGTAAAATGTAAAGTGATCTTTTTTACCTTCTATATACCCAAGAGGTCTTTAGAGTAAATAATATCTCTCGTTAAGAAGGGAGTTGCTACATCGTTTTGTTTTATAACAATAAACATTCTCTCACTGCTTTTCCTTTAACCCACTCCAGCCATTGTGATTCTTACTATTTTTGTAGTGGTTCTTGAGTTTTTTTAGCTTCTCTCTGCAATGATGTGTACATTAAAATCTATTGGTTGTGATCTCTTCAAATTTCTGTCATTTCCGTTTTGCTTTGTTTAGTTCTGCTCCGAAACGGGGCTGAAAAAGGCATCATCATCATCATCATCATCAGGCCAGAGAAAGCATTAGGGAAACGCTCATGCAATAGGCTAAGTTAGGTGGAGCAGGGCTAAGCAGTGTGTCTGGGGTGTTCCAGCATGAGGGAAGATTGTTTAGGTGATATCTCCTTCTATTTAGGATGGCTAGAATAGGCGTAATCATAGGGGATATTTTCCAGACAGTCTAACAAGCAGAGGTGGAGGATCCAGGTCTAGAAAATAAAAACCCTGCTTAGTTTCCTTCATCCTGTTCACTTAACTAGGTAATAGGTACATTGTTGAGCTGGAAATGGATATACACTTTTTAGACCTGGATGCCCACCTTTAGTTACAAGACGAGCCTTGAGTTCTGGCTGATCAGTCTCTTTCTATTGAGGTACCAAAGACTGTGTCTTTTCCCCAGGAATCCAGCCCCACTGCAGAATATCAATATGTGAGACATTAATACAAATAATTACCTCGATATTTATGATGTTGTAAGGATTTGAAATTAATTATCCATGTGAGAATAGAATAGAATAGAATTCAGCTTTATTGTCATAACACTGTCACAAGTGAAAAGGCAAAACATGTAGTTTTAAGATAAATCAATATGAAAAAAAATATATACAGATTATACAGGAAAGTTAGGATATGGATTATATAAGTATTAGTGGGGTATAATAGAGGATAAATAATGACAGGTAATAGCAGATAAAGAATCACAAATAAGTAAATGTCACAATACCTTTAAAGTGTATTTTAGGCTTAAAAATGATCATTGTGCAGTCAATTTCCATCTGCTTGTAAAAATATTGTCATAAGTTTTTTTTTAATCTGACCATATAGCTAAACAACGTCATGTGGAAAATAATGACCATTGCCTTAAAAGGGAAACTGTCTTATCTAAGGATTTGGTTCATGCTACAGAAGTTTCTTTGGATTATTGTAGAGGTTCCCTGACTCACCTTTTCTTGTCCATCTCCAGTTTCTGGTTTTCTGTAAGATGTGCTCTTTCATTTCTGGGTTTGTCCTTTACTTTTGTAAAGTTTAGCTAATATTTGGACACATTCTAATCAAATAAAGACAACACAAAAGAAAATTTGGACAAAAACAACAGACCTTTGATTAGAGCATCTCTAGATGAAGATATTTGCCAAGTCCTTGTAATTTTATAGTAGTATAAAGCTAAACTGTATCTGTGGCACATCTTTGCTCCCTAAGGATGTAATACAACTGGATCATGCTCATCTCTGCAGGTTTTGATTTTAAGTGTGTCTTTTTTTCTTTTTTTTAACTATTGACTTATTTCTACCCCTGGGTCTATGTATAACCCATTAAGTTGTTTAGCTGCAGTGTTGCTGTGGTTTTAATATGCATCAAGAGGCAACAAAGATTAGCCAAACCTTTAATGGCTTTAATAATGCCTCTGTTGTGAAGGCGAGGACAGACAGCAATGTGGTGAGAACAGATTTTATCTTCTCCCAGTAAAATAAGCTTAAACATGCAACCTATCATGTTCTCTTTGAATGTTTAGTGTTTAAGCCAAGCTGAGGGTTTCACATTTTTATCAGATTGCAAATGGTACTCCTGGTTTTCATGCTCTTTGCATGCATGCATGCATTGTTTTGTTTACGCTGCTTTTTGCATTAGCATACTTTTACATGCTGTCAGTCATGAGATTTATCTCTTAACTTAGGAGACTTTATCTCTTAGAGAAAGAAATTGTGTAAACATGCATGTGGATAAACTAGCCCCCAGCATCCTTCTCCTCTACGTGTAGTTTTCTTACTGCCTCCAAAGAAAAAGGCATCTTTCAGTGGTTGAGGTAGTGGTGTGAGACTTTTAGAAGCGCTGACCCAACATCTGTGGGAAACTTTACGAGTTCTTACAGTAGACCTACTTTAAGCTCCAGTTGATGAACCATGGTCTGCAATAAAATGAGCGAAAGTTGAAGTTATTACACAAGCAAATCCAAAATCACCAGTAAGGAAAGGCAAGCCCCTTAAATCACAGCTTCAAGTCTAAATTGCTTTTTTTGTCTTTTCCTGCAGGGTCCAAATCCTGTCTTGCATTGCTTTGAGTCATGCTTTGGTTTTGCACATTTCCTTCTGCTTTTATTGCATAAAAAAAAAAAATATTTGCCAGGTTTGAATATTAATTATATCTGGAGGAAAAAGCAGACTTATCATTTATTCACTTATAAATAATCAGTTTTTTTCAGGGTGAACAAGTATTTACCTCTAACATCAGCCAAAACCCACAGAAAGCATTATCCCATTTTTATGTTTAGTTAGTCACAGTAAAATAAACAGGACTGCACTAGGCTAGGACTAGGCTGACCTTCAACATCTATAAACAAAGGTGTTGATGGCAGTAGCACAGCTGATATTTGGATCCAGGATGGAGTCACAGCTGAACAGGAATAGACCTATGAAGCAACTATATCAAGAACATCAGACAGGACATAAACATACTGCAGAATGTGAGAATAGACAGAATGAAGCAGAATGAGGGAAAAGTGGCCCCTATGTCATCCAGCAGCCTAAACATAAAACAGCCTAAATCTAGAAAATAGGTCAGAATAACTTCACTATCTGGGATGAGGTGTGAGAAAGTTAGAGCCCTACAAATGTAATTGTACCTTGATTGCCGTTAAGAAATGTATTTTCTGACTTTAGCTGATGCCTAAAAGTAGAGTGGCTGGAGATTAACTTAACATCTTTATCCACCTCAGCTGGTTCCTTCATGTTGTTCTTCACAATCTGAGATGCTGACCTGTTTTATGTGCTCGCTATGAGGTGAGGGAGGGAGATATGGAGACAGGCTGTGCGGCGATTGGAGGTCAGCAGACGGTCAACGCTTCAAGCTTTAACAGCGACAACAGCAAAGAGGAGCAAACAGAGGGAGGTGTTGGTGATGCTGAGGACATGGACTCATAATATGAGTGAATGCTATATATTAGAGATATCTAAACGGAAGCTTGTGGACCATTTACAAACCAAACAGATTTAGTGCGACCACCAAACTGCAATTTCAGAGTAGGACGATTCTGGCCCGCCTGCACACTGCATAGCAGCATTTAAATCGGGGGCACTTTAAGGCTTTTTAAAGTATTTAAAATTGATCTTCTTTTTTTCTTCAACTTTCTATTCTTTTTTTCCCTTTGTGTCCTGTCTGGCAATGTGGCAATAAGAGTAATTGTCTTGAGGCCAAAAGATTTTACTTTCACAAGTGGAGCAGTACGGCTTTCGCCATAGTGTTCCGCTTGATTTAAGCACGTAAATAGCAACTTTCTATTCTTAACTATATTGTTAAAAAAACATACAAAATATATAGGTTACTTTTTGTAATTTCATCTTAAATAGTTA
Organism: Cyprinodon variegatus; assembly: GCF_000732505.1. NCBI lineage: Eukaryota > Metazoa > Chordata > Actinopteri > Cyprinodontiformes > Cyprinodontidae > Cyprinodon > Cyprinodon variegatus. The sequence continues at coordinate 291,989 of NW_015151215.1, forward strand.
CAATATAGTTATTTAATTATTTAAGACATTTTATTTGTATCAAGGTCTGTTTATTAAGGTTTTTATTTAGTGTTAACATTCCTCAACACCCCAAACTACTACAAATATTAGATTTGTATGGTTTAAAGGTCTCATAATATAACCTGCATTAAATTGTCACCTCAAAGCTAAGAGCTGGCCTAATAAAAAAACAATTCTTTCTTTCTGGCCACATGGCTTTGACTCTATGACTCTATAATGCCAAGTTTAAGGAGCTGATATTTCAAAGGCAGAGAAGGACTCCTAATTATATTAATAAGGCTGCAGCTTCCCCCCAATAAAGCTTGCTTCTGGTACAAAACTTTACATTTTCTATATCAGGAAGATTTATCTTGCAATCAGGGAGGGAAACAAATCTGTTGTGTTGCAGGAGTTGTTTTGGTTCATTAAACATCCTACTTAAAATATTTAGTGTTTAAACTCATGACCTTAACCTTTGACCAGCTAAATCTTATCAAGTTGTCACAAACGTCATGCATGAGGTGAACAGGGTGTGTCCATCCCGCCTTCATCCTCACATCCACCTCACAGAGATTCTATTTCTGGTTCTTTCCACAGCTTTTCAGTGCTGCGCTTTGATTCCACTCCCAGAGACATCTCTGCAGGAGGAAGCACACAGCAACCGAAGACGAATTAACTGATTTACATACCGTACCCCCCCTTACCACCGCCGTGCCGATCGCCGTCAGCGCTCGAGCCTTAGCTGCTCCAGATGTGGTTATTAATTATTAACGCGTTTCTGCTCATCTTCAATGAAAGAGGTGCAGTGATGAGAAACACGGTGGGAGGGAGAGTACTTCAGGATCCCAGACAAAGCTGGTTGTCACCGTAACGGTCTGACCCAAACTATATCAGACAAAGCCTCGCTTTCATTAAAGACGTCACACTGTGGTTTAGTCGCTGCTTCTCTTCTACAGAAAACAAAATATTGAGGATTAAGCATAAACTAGACTGGAGCCAGTTATTAAAAAATTATTTTTCTAGTTGTTGAAGATAAAAAAGATTTACTGCTTGTTTGTTTTGTTGCAATTAGCTTGATGTTGTGGCAGGTCTTTAGAAAACATCTCTGATGAGGAATGTTTGCAGATTTCACTATTGCCTTATTAAGCCATATATTGTAAAATAATGTAAACTCTCACAGAGCCAGTTGAAGGCAAAAGCTAACTAAGCCCCTCCTCAGCATTTATGGGAGCTACAGGGAGTTCTCATTAACACAGATTGTGTTATTTGACCTTTTCAGCAGCCCTGGACCCTGGGGCTCTCATCCTGTTTCACCTTTGTTTTGACCGGCCTCCGGGGGAGCCCATGGGCTGGCTGCCACGGCACTGGGGCATCCTGACACTATGGCCTCCGGAGTCTGACCCCTAAGGGACTGGGCCCCTTTGGCTCCGGGTGCTTTTCTCTGCTTCTCTGGTGGCTGCGGCCATCCCTATGCCTGCCCTCATTATGTCCCAGTGATCTTGGGTGCCCCTAGAAAGCTGTGCTCATATCGCCTCTTTTTCTGTAGGGCGAGTCTGGGGCCACCTACACCTGCCATTAAGCATACTTTCCTTCTGAAGAGCCTTGTGAATGCTTTAGCGCTGCAACTAATGATTATTAAATTATTTTTTTCAATTAATCGATTAATAATCTGATAGCCAAAGGTTCCTTAAAAAAGATTATTTTAGGAATTCTGAAAAAGTTGAAAAAACAATCCACTGGACTTTGTTTCCAAGATTTGAAGACATTTCGCTTCCCATCCAGGAAGCTTTCTCAATTCAAAATGTCTTCATTTTTATGAAGTGAAACCAGGTGAAACTAAAACTTTTCTACTTGAAGAGTTTTGGATAGAGCATATTGACAGACTAACTTTTTTATTTTTTTATTTTAAATGCCAAATATTTATTTTATACACAAGCATACTCATGCATTTGGTGTTCAAGGATACACACTAATACTAAATACTAATTTGCATCTACAGATATATACACCCTGATTAATATCGTGTAATCACCGTAGGTTCTGACTGAAACACACACAAAGGATACCCGCTGTTTTTTTTTTTTTTAAGTTTACTTTGGTTGTCTGTTGTCTTCTTTTTGCTGTTATTCTCTCTGTTTTCTGTTCCACTCATATCATACAGGTGTGAAAGCAGACTTCTAAGAGTTACTGTATATCTTCTGGGTTGTCTATTTTTGCCGTTTTGATTTATTTTCTCTCTTTTTGTGCACTCTTTCCTTTTTCCTCTCTCCCCTTAATTCTTACCCTCCCAGAAAAGTAGTGGGATTCAGTTTGAGTAATTAATTCCTTACATTGTTCTATATTATCTTTGTAGATTTCTCTGTGGTTTTTATGGAGTTTTTAGGTTTTTATGGAGTCCAGGGTTCAGAGATGTTGGGAGGAGGAGTCCATGTTTATATTCTTAATGTTATGAAATGATATGAGCCGGCCAGTCTTTGTTAGTGACAGACATAAAGAGATAATAAATGAAATTAATTGATGGGGGTTGTAAAGGGCAGCAATAATCATGTGTATCTGTCCAAGAATTTCACATGCAACACATTCCATGGAGGTCTAACTTAGTTGAAGACTGAGTTTTTAGATTTGATTAAAAGAAGATGTTGAGCAACTGCTCCTTTTTTCATGGCAAATCTGTTTTTTATTTTTCTAATGGAAGTCCCAAAGTGCTTTGAAAAGCAGCTCACCCTGTTTTCTGTGATTAAGGCTGACTACGTTTTTTTTACTGATAAAGATGTTGAGTAATTTGTGTTGCTTTTTTTTTGTGGCTATTTTTGTCTGACGGACTATGACAGAAAACAAAGATGTTGCTTGACCTTTTTCTTTGGGTAAATATTTTACGGTTTATTGTCGTCTGGGTTCGACGTTGTCACAGTTTCATACCTTGAGCAGTGTTTTCCCTATAGGCAGTGAACCAGGCCTGCCTAATCTTGCTGAAAACATGCCAGCGCTCAGCTTAAAGGAATACGACTTCCTGGAATGCAATACAAGGTCTGTGGAGATCCAGTTTTACCCAGTTCTGAGGAAGATTCATCAAACTTCAAAATAGACGTTGTGTTGACATGAGCATGTGACTCCTAAATCCCCATCCACACCCTGAACCCACCTCCCTTCAACCAACCAATAAGAGCCCAGCATTTTCGGAGCTGTTTACGAGTCTCACGCTACCCTGACCAAGCTGCAGAGCCTGATGAACCCACTGGGACATAGAACTGAGTCTGGATGTCTGAGAGGGAGAACAAAATAATAAACTGGTTTTATAACATATATATATATATATATATATATATATATATATATATATATATATATATATATATATATATATATATAGCTGTATTATGCATTCTGGGGCAGCTAATTACGCTAAGGAATTTGCTCCCCTGTCAATGAATCAGAGCATTGTGTTACAGCTTTAATCAGATTATCATCTGAGAGAGATTTGTGAGATTATATGTCAAACTTGCCCTTGTGCTTTCCACCTTGTGTGCAGAGAAGACCCTGCAGAGAGCCTCACATCTGCACCACAGGAGGACAAACAACCCATAGTGCATAAAAAAAGCCTGTATTTTCACAGCTGCATTTGATGATGCAGACTTTTGCTCTGAATCATTTCTGTTCCCCACTACTTTATGCTCCTTAAACCAATGGTGCAATGCAACAAAGCTTTACAAAAGTATAGCTCTGCTGTAATAACTCTCCTAAGCAGAGGCTCCAGCTTAGATAATGACTAGTATTATACATTTCTGCGCCATCAGGGGGTTTTGTGACTGTTTACATCTGTTCACAAACCTCCAACTTAAATAGTTTTTAAGTAATAGGTGTGACAATGATGGAGTCTATTCCATGTGTTTGCTCACTTTCAGCTATTCAGATGATCTACACTCAGCTCCTATATAATAAGCCTTAAGGCCACAGTTGGCATCTTTGCTGCCTTGTAGGTCCTGGACCTAAATTACAGCCAGCAGTTTTTCATCATGGTGTTTGGATGTTCTCTACTTGCATGTAAGGTTCCCTTTTGGTACTCTAGCTTCCCCCAATTTCTCCTTAAAAATGCATCTGTGGTTAATTGATTTGTCTAAATTGCATGATGGTCTGAGTGGATGGCTGTCTGTGTGTAACCTCTCCAGACTGTTCCTTCTTCCTGCTTACTGAGCACTGAAGATACAAACCGGTGACCCTGGAAAAATTAAGGGTATATAGATAATAGGTTGGTGTTAAATGGCTTACTGATTTGAAATTATTTGAAACATTGAGCATACTTGGCTTTTTTTTTAATAAATGGCCTTAACTTGGCACTTGGTTGTAATTATTTACTAACAGAAGAGGATATCTTTATAATATTGTAGCTAACTTTGAGAAGCAGGTTAAAGCCCCTGTCACACCTTGACGATTTAGACAGCGTATGCCTGATGTACGAAAAATCTGGCAAAATCGCTGGCAGATGTTGGATAAGTTATGGGTGCGCTTTGTATAAGTTATGAGCACACTGAAGCACGCTGGCACACGTCGACATACGGCAAGTACGTTGAGAAATTTTGAGCATGCTCAAGACTTCCCGACGTATGCCAGCGTATGCCATAATTTACAGCTAAGTGTAAGTTACTCATAAGTCATGGTGTCCAGCTTATCCAAAACCTATGAGTAACTTATGCATAACTTATCAAGAACTGATCTCCAACGCATATCGATGTATGCAGGTATATTTGAAGTGTTCCAGACGACAGCTGAACGTGTTTCTAACTTACGGTTACTGTATAATGGCGTATTGGCAGCGTTTTGGTATGAAAGGGGGTTCACTGGATGAAACCTTCAGTATTCCTCTTGACTTTATCACCATCATAGGTGAGCAAGAAGGTGAGTGTGATTGATCCTCCCTGCGTTCACGCCCTCTTTCTTTCTTTTTCTTTTTATTTATTAATTTTTTTGGGGAGAGCGGTAAACAGTAGCTAGATTAATACCGCGATCAAAGACATCTTTTTATGCAGGCCGGGTGCCTCTGGGTGCATTGCTGCTCCCCTCAGGACACTGGCTTGTGACATTTCATGGGAATTACACTGCCGTGCATTATGCATAAGTTAGGCTGTCCTTGCACATAAGTTCTAAACTCGTTATGAATATGCTATGTATACGCCCAAAATTAAAAAAATACTTAGAAAGTTCAGCGTATGCCAGCGTTTTGGGAGATTCCGGGACGTCAGGCATACGCTGGCTAAATCGTCAAGGCGTGACAGCACCCTAAAATGTCTCAAGACTGAGAGAGTGTTTGCTGGCTAAGAGTTTAGAAGAAAAAAAGAGAAACACTGCAATCAATCCTTCAAACATTTAGAAAATCAGAGAAAAACCCAAGATAATGAGTAGGCATGAATAAACTATAAAACTAAAGGAGGTGCAGCATGTTTAGAAACATACTGTCAGGGAAGGCAGACACAGCATAAAATTGAGGGGAATTACAACTTTGTAGCATTAAAACTGTGGTCAACAATTGTGTAGCCTGAGGATAGAAATTCCAACTCAATTTCCCAAGATTGTGATTCTGATACAGTCATGCTGAACTAAAAGATATGCTTCTGCAGAGATTTTATTGTTCTACTGTGCAACACAAGGGCTCCAGTGTGCTGGCAGGCCGTGTGCAATCAGAAATATACACTTTTATTTATTTTTTTTTGTTTATTTTTTATTTTTTTTACTGCAATAGGTTCTAAACCCATTTCCCCCTCCCAACTCATTTCACCACCGCGGCTGCTGCTTTAATGGAGCAGGAGGTTAGAGAGCAGAGACGGTTATTTCCTGTGATGAGTCTTCTTTTAGCTCTTTGCTGCTCTCTTGCAGAGAAGAAACCATGGGATATCTCCCTCTGCCAGATTACAGACACAGCCTCTTTACTCTTCACAGCTTAATTTTATTCCTCACAGTCTGCGTACGAGCGCCACCTGCTCCATCTCGCCACTTGTTCTTGTCTCTTCAAATCCCTCGTGCACAATCTCCTCACTTCTCCTTCTTTGACAGCCGCCCGCTAATCCGTCTCTACCTTCTTTACAAAAGCTGCCGCTCATCTGTTCGGCTCTTTTCGCCGTTCATCAGGTTATGCCTGACTAGGGGCATTTGATATCTTCCCTCTCTTCTTACTGAAGTCTTCACTGTGATCAATGGATGACAAAATTTGATCTGCAGTGCAGACAGTAATGCACTTTCCTCTGGATTTTTCTTAACAAACTTTTAACTCTTTAGCAGTGAAGTAGCTTTAAACTAATTATTATTGCCTTATTTCATATCTTTTTGCTACATTTTATTCTTTTAGTGTGTTTTATTATTTGATGATGTTCAGTACTTAGTTTTCAACTTTTAGCTGTTTTAAAACACTCCAAAAATAAAATTGATTATGATGATGATTGTGATAAATGAAACTGCCATAGCATGCAGCATTTATCTGATGTCGTTCCCGTTGCACAGGGTCAGCTTCCTTTAATTTTAATCCATCTCATTGTTTGACAACATTGATCTGTTCTATGTTTTATACAAAACAGAGATATTGGGTTTAACACCTATGAGATAAAAAATGTTTTGTTTTTTTTGTCCAAGTTGGGAAATTTAATTGTTGACTATCGTAACGACGTGGTATTTCACCCATACCGCAATTTTATTGCAGGTAATTAGACATCGTAGCAGGAGAATGAAATGTCACTCTAGCTGTTCTCCTGCTTATTAAAGTTATATTTGTTTATACAAAAAAAACACAACTGAGTCTTGCTCCATGTGTAAAAAAGCTTGTTATATTTACCTTAACAGTATTCCATGTTTTACCGTAATGCAAACCAGGTTTGAATCCTAGTTGCTTCAGGAACAACATAATGTAGAAACTAGTCTGAGCTCGCCATAATGACTTGCCTTGTTGATCCCCGAGTAGGGAGCAGCAGAGAGAATCCAAACAGTTATCTTATTGTCATTTCAGTATTCATTCTTACCACTTCGTATTAGCATCACGCTTAAAGGAATAGTACACCCAAAACATGATTAGCCTTCATTTTCTACTCACCCCCATGCTGAACAACACTCTGGAGTACTTTTTTGATATCTCAAATGCATCTGGAGATCTGGGAGGCTTCTTGCTGTCTGCTGACATTCAAATAATGGAGGTCTATGGTGCCCGAGGCAGAAAGGTCCATAAAAGTCCACAAAAAACGTGTCAATATTCCTCCATACTGCTCGTCCAATGTATTCCAAGTGTCCTGAGTGGGTAGCGTCCATAATTTACTCGAAACGAAGTCATTTAGAATGTTTTTAGAGCATAAACAGTAGTGTATAGGATTTCCTAAAAGCGCGTTCACGAGTCTACGGAAACCGCGGCAGACCAAACCAGATGAAAGTGCGCATTCAGCTCGGCAACACTGAAGTCCTGAGACATTTTTCTTTCGTTGTTTCTTTCTTTGCACAGGTAAACAGCACATTTCTTCTTCTACGCTTGCATTATCGGCAGAGCAGACGCTGAATAATGTTATCCTGGTATCATGCTGAATGCTACATTTTATTCCAGCTCAATGCTTAACGCTACGTTTATGTTAGTATCATGTTTATAGTGTTTGCTAAATGCTTTGGGTATGTAAGAATCGTTCTAAATCGTGTGTGTGTGTGAAAATAGAGGCCTGGGGGCCGACTCTGCAAGATATTTAGTCCTCCAAGAGCCAAACAATGAATATATTTTAAAGAATAGAGGCATATGCTGTTTAAAGTATACAAAGTGGCTTAAATAGCTAAATAAATAGGAATCAATTGTGTAAATATCGATATGCACAGACCGCAGTTACTTACGGGCCCACAACCTCCGTCACTGACACCTGTTGGGGCCCCTACTCAATTATAGACTAGGATGTTTCTTTGTAGATGTACTGGTGTGTAAAGTTCCTCTTAAACCCACCTGATAATGAAGTGAGTGACCGCAACGGAAAAAATACACCCATATAATATGTTTGAAACCGCAATAAAGATCTTAAAAGAATGATGTACTTGAGTATTTTATTTTTTACACTACAACTTGGAATTATGGGTAATCCAGAGCATAGATTAAAATCAGAACTGTTGCATACAATGTTTGCGACGATGGATACCAAAAAGTGGTACTGATTCCAGAAAAGAAAAGGGAAAAAAGAGCTGCTGGGAGAACAGAAAAAAAAACAATAAGCATCTCCCAGAAATGAGTTTTTGGAACTTGGGATGTATGTCATATGTGGTGGTGCGCTGTCACCAATGGTTCCATTCAAGGTGCGCAATCACTATTTTTCTGTGTGTGATGTGTGATCATATACTACTGAGAGTTGCATAATTGTATCTTCTTGGCTGATTTATGGAACAGTCGCCGTATCCTGAACCTTTATCACGTGTTGTACTTTATATGGGGCCCACCCAGATAATGTTGCTTATTGCTGTGTCGTTACGCCATTGATAGAAGTAAAGCTATAATATCAGAGCAGTGTTGTTTTTGCTGAAAATAATTTAATCAAAAGTTTAATTTAATAATAATTGACCTTTATTGATCTCACATTAGAGACATTCCCCTCTGCATTTAACCCATTCCCAAGTGGAGCAGTGGGCTGCCACCTTGGGGTGCCCGTGGAGCAATCCCACAGAATGCCCTAGAGTGGTAGTCTGTGGGAGTGGGGCTCGAACCCAGAACCTCCCCCAGATTCCAACCTCTATGCCCTAACCACTAGGCCACCACACATTATATAGCAACAATATTTTTTGTCTTTTTTTTGTTTTTAAAGACATTTGTGCCATTATTGCCCCTGTGCTACACTTATGTACATTTATACTAAACGTTTCCTTAAATGGAAGAAAAATATTGCATGATAGATATATTGTGTCATAAATGCTACATTTCATGCAGTGGCACCACCATGGGCCACTGCATGAAATGCAGTGCCCTGACCACCCCATTCGCCAGGGTAAATTGTAGTACCATCAGTTTAGCTTTTCATCCCACTATGTACAGGCAGCAATAAAAATCACACAATACACCAAGATATGAGTAGGGGATTACTTAAGATTTTATGATTTCTACAGGCACATTTACCACAATAGTGGATTCAAACCATGAAATTGTGGCCTTTGATTTCAGTGTGCCACTTCCAAGATTTTTAGTGGTCCCATCTGGCCACCCCTATGAAACAGTTATGTAGGCGCCACTGATTTCAACCTAATATCATGCTGATTGCTGCACTCCTGTTATTACGAGGCTAAAAGCTGCATTTATTGCTGAATTATGCTAAGAGCTCCTTCCCTCTGCCCTCTACAGGTCAGCCAAGGAAATGTCCCTGGCGTGGAGAGTGCCTCCTTGGCCATGGATACAGAAGAAGGCGTGGAGGTGGTGTGGAACGAAGTTCTCTTTTCAGACAAAAAAGTCTTCAAAGCACAGGAGGTACTATAACACCGGCTGAGTTTTTAGAAATGTTCTTACATTTAATAGCTAGGTTTTAGTATTTTTCTTTTAAAAAATAAAACTTAGATTAAGGAGAAATGATGTTTTGTATCCCCAAAGGATCGCCTGAAACGCTTTATTATTAAAAGCTCAGAGGAGCTTTTCTTTAGTTAATAACTGAACATGAGAATTTTAAACTTAACATACGTTTTGTTTTGTTTTTTCTTCATACATTCAGGAGCAAATCAAAGAAATGTTTGAGAACTTGATGCAGGTCGAACACCCCAACATCGTTAAGTTCCACAAGTACTGGCTCGACATGAAGGAGACCCAGGCTCGGGTGAGAAGTCGTGTTTTTTCTTTTCCCACCTCTACTACAGTTTGGAGCTGACTTATTTTGTCCTTTTCCATATTTGACTCTCAGGTGATATTCATCACTGAATACATGTCTTCAGGGAGCCTCAAGCAGTTCCTGAAGAAGACTAAAAAGAATCACAAGACCATGAATGTAAAGGTTAGAATATTCAGTGTGGTCACATCCTCAGTCTTAGAGATGAGGTAACTTAGAGTGTGCCATATCTGTATCTGTTTAGCTCCATATTTTCCTAAAGAATTAGTAAACACAGTTTACAATTTTTTTGGATAATTTTTTTGGATGGTTTGAATTATTCAGAAACCCTTTCTTCCCTTTTGTCTTACTGTGTGTTCATCAAGCTTCCTTTATTATATCATGTGATAATAAAAGAGTGTATTAAGAGGATCTGTTTTTGTGGAGGAAGTAATTTATCGTTATCTCTCAGGCCTGGAAGCGATGGTGTACCCAGATTCTGTCAGCGCTTAGGTACTGTAATTTCCTACAGGGCAATTGATATGATGAATGTCTGTTTTTACACCTCTAACAGACATCTGCATTTTTCTGTCAGTTATCTCCACTCCTGTGACCCACCAATAATCCATGGTAACCTCACCTGTGACACAATCTTCATCCAGCACAACGGCCTTATCAAGATCGGCTCAGGTCTGCACCCAGCAGGGCTTCTTCTGACACTGCAACCTGTTTATTTCCCTTCAGGAGACACATTTAACATTCTTCATTTTTATTTCTACAGTGTGGCACCGGCTCTTTGTTAATGGTAATGTACAAAATTCTGTGTTTTTTTTTTTCTCCAACTCATAGATGTTTTATATTTTTCCCTCTATTTTATCTAAAACTGCATTGGATGGCTTTTCCTTCCAGTGTTCCCAGATGCCAGCGTCCACAGCAAAGGAAGGCAACACCGGGATGAGCAGAGGAATCTTCATTTTTTTGCCCCTGAGTATGGAGGTGAGCCTGCTGAATGATTCTTGTTTATTTTATTTTTTTTACTTTGCCTTTTTTATTTGTGTATTTTATTTTATTTTTTTCTTTTCAATTAAATTGTGTGTTTTAAAATATCTCATGGTTTCCAGTTTTTCAGTTTAAGAATTAGAAAATTTTGCAAAGAAAAAAAGCAACAAAAAAAACCCCAACATGTTGTGATTGGTTTGTCTCTACTTGTTTAGGCTCTATGTGCCAAAAGCAGCTGACAGAATTCCTTAAAGTATAGACTTCAGATCTGGATAGAAAATACCAAATAGATAAAAGATTGTCCCTTTTTCATCCAATTTTTATCTTCGGGTTCAGGTTAAATCCACAAAGCCAGAACTTGGTACAAATGTCTGTAATAAACTAGCTGTAAATTTTTGAATTTAGACAATAGAGATGGGGCAAAAAGGATGAAAACTTTGAAAACATTTAGAAAAGTTTGGAATACCAGCCTGGTAGAAGTCTAGACTTCTATATAATTACAGAATAGTGGGCAGTTCCTGGTGGATTTGCATAAGCTTAGCTCAGCAACTTTGAGGAGATTCATAAAAAGCCACATTGCATCATGAAAACATTTGTTTTTGCAGCCAAAAGTGGTTCAGTGACATATTAAGGAAGACTGGGCATGTTTTCCCTCACTTCTTCTTTAGTTTTGGCCCAGTTGTTCCGTAGTGCTAACAAAACACTCATTCGGAAAAAAAAATTTATTTTATTTTTTACAAATATCACCTGCAGTTACATATCCTGTGTTTCTGTTTATATGAGGCTTTGGTCAGCTCAGGTTTTTATCCTGTTACAGAACAAAAGCTGTTTTACACCTGATTGTGTAAACACATATTTATGCATCTGAATTGTTCCTGTTTTCATCCTTCTCTGTCTTTTTGTTATCTACCTCCAGCTGGAGAGGATGATTACTCCATAGACATTTTCTCGTTTGGCATCTGTGCTCTAGAGGTGAGATTTAAAAAAAAAAAAAAATGTTTTAATACAATCTGTGGGTGTTAAACTCTGTGTTTGAATTATCTTTTTTTGGTAACAACAGATGGCAGTACTGGAAATCCAGGGCAATGGGGATGCTGCTGTGTCCAAGGAGGCCATAGTGAATGCAGGTCAATCTCTAGAAGACCCTCTGATGAGAGTAAGTTTCAGTGCAAGTCCTAAATAGGCACAGCTCATCGAGTGAAGAAGGATAAAAAGGCAAAATACCCCATAGACATACCCATCCATGCTGGGCTGATGTGCAAAAACCTCTTTTAAATGTATAAGGTACAAAAATCTTATGTGATTTAAAACTTTATCCACCGTGAAAATTTTTCATATAATTAAACTAAAAAAACAGAAATAACTTTGGGGTAAAAATGTCAAATATAAAAAGCTTTAACTGATTAGTTGCCAAAATTAAATCAGCAGCTGCTTAAACAAACACTTTCTTTAAGAATTTCCACACATGCACCTGTAAGTGGGCATCCATGACGTCTGGTTCCCCTGCTGTTATTTAAGGGCTCCACACAAAGTAGTTATGTTAAATTACAACAGGTTTACCTTTAATTGATTAATATTTAACATCAAGCTGGCGTTTTGAAGAGTCGGTGGACGTAAATCCAGCTGTTTATAGCATAATCTGGCTGTTAATCTGAGCATGGCTCCTCCTCTGTCAGAGAGCGGTCAGGAGAGGAGCAGGCGTGGTCAGCTTTTCCAGGATTTATGACTGATATTTAATCTTTTAAATGAAAGTTTTATATCCGTCTCGTTTTAGTTTACTTTGTTTGTACCCCTTTAAAATGCATATGCAAAGTGCATTAAAATGATTTTTATTATTATTATATCCAATTCCATGGATTGATTATTCTTTAAAGAACACCCTCAAACTGACAGTAGCACAATTTACTCATTTAATTGGTGAGGACTGAAGCGATTTTGGCATTTTAACCTTTGTGCATGCATCATTTGTAGATTCCCTGCAACGACTTACTTATCCTGACTATTTTTGAAATTGCACAGAAACATTTTCCCCACATATTTTAGTCCTCATTTGGATTATTTGAAAATCAGGCCCTCGGTGTACACTAATAGATATAAGCTTTTTTAAAAGACATTAACAGAATAAAAAGTACTGAAACTTACTCAAATGCATTCATTGAAATTTGAATTCTCTCAGTCTTATTTCAATCCACAGCACTTATCTCAAGGTACTTTACAGAGACAATTAAATCAAATCAAACAGATTTGTTCGAAGTTGGTTCTAAGAATTTTCTCCTTCTGGGTGAGCATGTAGCAACAGTAGACAATTGCAATGTGTTGTTTGACTTTTCAGCAATCTGTCACACTGAACATAGAAGCAGCAACAGTGGAAAGAAAAAAATTCCCCATCGGTTAACTTGTGAAGCATAAAACCAGATGCTTCATCATTAGATTGAGCTTTTAACTTTTAAACATCAGCTAATAAACTAGCACCCTTTGAAATTAATGCAATAATCTTACATCCCAAAATATGATGGAAACAACAACAATTGGGTGGAACTGTACATTTTCCTAATTTTGTTTTTACATGTAAAGGGAAATGTGCATCAATCTGTGTCCTAAATGAGCATAAAATTATTTTGTTTTTCCCTGAGAATTAAATTGCATTCAAAACTTGTTTGGTACGAAGATCCCTAAGATGTAGACAATCATATATCCATAAATTGGTGTGTAAAGTTGTGTGCAGCTTTTGAGCTACTGGAAGACCTCACCAATGGAAGAATTGGGAGTTACCGTGCTTTCAAACATTGTACTGATCAGCTGACACATGATGACTGGTTCATCATCGGGTTCAGAGGGGAATTAATTTGGGACTCTGCACAGATCTGGCCTCAGCCCTACCAAAGGAAACCTTTGGATGAAAACTCCCTGGGCTTTTTTCCTTTAGCTGGGCTTCCTTGCAACTGGAGCTTTTTCGTTAGCCATCTACTTTAGATGATAATAACATTTCATTTATTATGATATTGCTAAAGGTCCCCCATCAGCTGCACTTTTTAGATTTTAATTACCCGAGGACTGAATTCCCAGTCAGACATAAGATTATACTCTTCTCCTTCTCCTAGACTAACACCTTTATTTCACAACCATTGAATCTCCTTTTTTTCCATTACTGAACATATTGCCAAAATTATTTACACAACTTTGTTTATTAATTTGCAGACAGCCCCTTCAGCTGCTGCGAAGTTTTCCAAATCCTTTTTTTCCCCACAAAAAACTTAGAATTTCTTCCTAGGGCCAATTTCTAGTATGAAAACGGCAAAATGTTTTATGCTTCAGGTTCCAGGATTTAAGCAAATAATTCTCAGTAACATTGGGTAATATTGCAGAGTTTTATTGAACAACTTTGTCTCTCGGTTCTGTGCAGGAGTTCACGCAGTCCTGTTTACGCCATGATGCAAACCTCCGTCCCACAGCTCACGACCTTCTGTTCCATAGAGTCCTGTTTGAGGTCCACTCCCTCAAACTGCTCGCCGCCCACTGCCTCATCAACAACCAGTGTGAGTTTTATCACCTCGGTACGCCGAGCTGCCAGGAATCCTGCTACCAGATCATCCATCTGCTTTGAAATGTTAATCTTGTCAGATGTCTTTGTATCCCTTTTTTAAAGGCTAATTGTTGAAAACCCTTTTTTTTATATATACAGATTTGCTTCCTGAGAATTGCGTGGAGGAAAAGACAAAGTCGTTTGACCCCAATGCTGTTATGGCAGAGATTAGACACAATGATAGACTTGGAGTACAGCTCAAGTATGAATAAATAACTTATTTTTTTTTTTCATTTCTGTACGGTTAATGTAACTTGACAAGTGATGCAAAACACTCACTGTGCTTCTTCCCTTTCCCCTTCCTGCCTTCAAGATATTCCCATGTTTCCCCTTTAGAGCTTGACAAGTTTCTGGAGGATGTCAAGTAAGTGAAGATTACAGTCAAAGATCTGCTTTGCATCTCCTGTTACCTGTTATTTCAAACTGACATCTTTTCTTCTGGACAGGAATGGGATTTACCCCCTGATGAACTTTGCCACATCTCGGCCTCACCCTGTCCCTCGAGCGTTGTCCTTGTCTCAAGAGCAGGTGGAGACGGTGAAAACACCGACTCCTGAACCCCAGGAGACCGAAACGAGGAAGGTTAGAAATCAAGATTTCACCTCAGCCATAAGGCTCTGTTTGATGCCAAATTGTGGCATATTTTGAAAAATGTGTTCATATGTGAAAGCATTGATAGCATAATTAATTAGGTCTGTCTGCAGCACTGTCGTAACATTTGCACTAGGTTGTTTTCCCAATTTTGCATTAGCAGTGTGGGGGTTAAGGGTCTTTGCTCAGACGCAAAGAGGCAGCCTTTGGGAGTGGGCTTGATCTCAGAACCTCTGGGACCAAAGCGCAATGCCCAAAGCACTAGGCCACCACTCCCCAATCGGTTTAAGTCCTCCAGTCTCCCAGTGGTAGTTGAAAATTCTGATTAAAAGCTCACAAAATCTAATATCAGTGTCTACATTATTAAAACTGATCAAACCAAGGGTCTGATGTCCCACTTGTATGAGTATTTATTGCAAAATTTTAAGATTTTAAAGACGCTGCTCATGGGTCCCCTCAACCCCATCAGTAAATATAGCACCAGACTCCTTTTTTTTTTTTTTAAGGGAATTTGAGTTGCATATAGAAAAACAGAAAGCTGCCTTTGGATTACCAGCAACCTGCATAATGCAAATTTGGAGGTGTATGCTGTTCTCCCCAGTTTTCCACAGGGAGTGTAGCACAAACTGATCTTGGCACTGCATTTAGTGGGTTGAAAATGGTTAATTTTAGCTGCTTGGTGAGTTTTGTCTTTGTTGGAGGCAAACCAGTTATCTATACCAGTGCTGCTAACTTTCTAAAGGTGGGGTGAAGTTTCAGCTTCGTCATAGTGAAAGCTTCGGCTGTCCTGCTTCAACACAAGAAGAGTTATGTCATGGATTGCCTACTATTGCTGCAATCACAAGGCAGGATTCGGATACACTGTTGAAATTCTAATAAACCACCTGTTTTCATGACGAGCGATTATGCTGATGTAACCCCAGAAGACATCTCTAAGACCCAGCAGAGACTATCTGGTTCTTAGTCTGGTCTAAATATTGTCTTGTTATGCTAAATACCATTTACCCACACTTAAAACAAACAGTGCCTAAGTAATGCTAAAAATAACACATTTTTTCTCTCTTTAAACTCTGATAGTACTTGAATGTGTGGATCTTTTTATGATGAACATTATGATATTCTGTGTCTGTCATATATATCCACATTTTATGACGCATTTATGTATGCAGGTTATTCAGATGCACTGTAACTTGGAGTCAAATGAAGAAGGGACCAAAACTCATGTGAGTCTCACAGTACTGCAGGTACTTTGCCCATTCTATGCAACTCAGTTAAGTTCCTTATTCATAAACCATACTGGGCTGTTGTCATTTTTGTTCTTACTGGCTTATATACATTTCTTGGTTTAATTTTGATATTTTTTTCCCCAGCTCTCATTGTTTCTGAAGATGGATGACAAACTCCATCGACAGCTTAGCTGTGACATATTTCCAAGTAAGTTTAAACGTGTCTTTGTATGGGAAATAAAAACTGACCTTAATGAACCAAATGAGAACAATCTACCCTTAATTAGGTACTTCTATCATTTTTTTGAAGTCATAGATTAAGCTTTTTATTACGTTTTTGTACATTAAAAGTAAGACATTTATGAGGAAATTTTAAATCTGTAGAGTTGGACTAATTTATATTACGGTACTAATGTTGTTTTTTTGAAAAAAGAAATAAAGATAAGGAAAAATGCTAAGAAATGTCATCAAGAAATGCATGAAATGGTTAAAAGTTCTACATTCTTTACAATGTAATATTTTTATGTTTTTTTGTTCTGTTAATTTATTATTTCTCAGTTCATCTAAAAAATGTAGTTTTAGCATTAAGAAATTGTTGCTTGTTGACTTATTTCATGCCAAACTGACATTTTTTTAAGAAACTGATCAGTTATAAAGACAGTTTTACTAATTTGAAATATTGCATTTTAGCCTAAGCAAAGTGAATACCACAGAATGAACTTGGCAAACAGCTAATTCGAGGAAGATACATTTTTAGGTCTTGTCATGTCAGAGTAGTTCCTTAGATGCTGACACTTCTACCCCTCCCTTTTTTTTTCTTTTTTGCTCATTGCTAATTATGAACTGTATAGAATTCTATTTAATATTCCTAAAATGTCCTGTGAAACTTTCAGCGGACACCCCAAAAGACCTTGCAAGTGAACTCGTCCACTACGCCTTCATAAACGAGGTACAGGAAAGCTTTTAATTGAATTCCTTTTTTTGTGTCTATAGGGATACATCTCTTTGAAAAATGGTATATATATATCTTTGTTTTTTTCTCTGGTGTTAGATGCTGTTTAGCTGAAAGGATTTTTCTTTCCAACATATTTTCATGTTGTTAACTCTGGTTTGATGTTTAACCATAGCAACCATTGCAAGCTGTTTTTTTTTTTTTAGACCAGGTAGAAGTTTATTAATATCTCTAAACTACTTTCGGAAGTTAAAAAGGAGGCACCGAAGATGCAGAGCAGAAGCAATAAGAAGAAATGGGAAATACAAGTCGTCTCTTCTATCAATCATTATGGGCAATGGGAGATCCTTGGGAAACAAGTTAGAAGATCTCCAGGTTCTAGCAAGAACTCAGCCGAGATATCAAAAAAGCACCATTATGAGTTCAACTGAAACATGGCTGCAGGATCATGTCCCTGACTCCCGAGTCCCACTGCCAGGCTGTCTGATCATATGAGCAAAGATTTAAAGAAGGCTTGAAAATTCTAGGAAGGTGGGTTTGCATTGCTTGGGAACAAGAGATGGTGTTACCCAGGACCTGTTACTGTGAAGAATCTTGACTGCAACCCAGATTTAGAACTGCTAGTAGTTGGTTTCCCTCCATAGCGTTTACCTTTTCTTTTGGTAACTGTAACCCTTGGGAAATTGGATCACAATATTGTTTTTCATTGATTAAAGTATAAGCCCTTTTTTATAAGCCCTTAATGTAATCTGCATGAAGGAGAACCCTATGAAGATGATCACAGGAAGCTGAAGTGTCCTAGAGAGACTCTTGGTCCACCTTTGCAAGCAAATAACTATTGCAACCCCTGCACTTATTACCATACAGTTGGAGTTGAAGGTGCCATCATATATCTACTTCAATAACTCCTCTGTCATTTAGACAAGACAGACACCACTGTGAGAAACGTTTTCTTTGATTTCTTCAGTGCGTTTGACAAGATACCACCTGATTTACTTCTTAAGAAGCTCTAAGATTCAGGTGGAAAGCATCAACAATTGCCTGGATGGAAGACTACCTCATGAACAAACAGTTAATTGTCATCTGTATAAAGCACAAACTAGGTGTTCAGCAGGACAGGCAACAGTACTCTCATCATTCCGTTTTACTCTGTACACGTCTGACTTCCAGTACCAGATAGAGTCCTGATATTTGCTGGAATACTCAGATGACTCTACAGCCGTTGTGTTCATCAAAGATGGAGAAGAAGCTGAGTACAGAGAGCTGGTGAACCGCTTTGTGGCATGGTGTGGAAACAATCATCCGATCCTGAATTTCAACAAAACAAGGGAGACGATTGTAGATTTCCGAACAAAAATGTCAAATGCTATTTACGTCATGGGTCAAGATAGGGAGGTGATGGAGGAATATAAATACCTCTATTTACCTGAACAACAAACTCGACTTGAGGCTCAACTGTGAATTCGTCTACATCAAGGGACCGAGCAGATTTTACTTCATAAGGAAGCTTCGGTGTTTGCAGGACAATGCTGCATATCTTCTATTCGTCTGTTGTGGAGAGTGGGATCTCTTCTGCCTTCATGTGCTTTGGTAACAGCTTCAGACCAGATGACTTAAAGCTAATAAAGAAGGCCAGCTATGTACAGGGAACACCACTAGAACCTCTGGAGATGATTTCAAAAAGAATTATTCATAAAATGAAGGACATTATGAAAAATAGTGAACATACTCTTGGAAAAAAAATTTTAAAAACCAGAAGACTATCTTCAGTTACCGGCTTCTGCAGAACAAATGACAGAAGACAGACTTCCCTAGAAGCTCCTTCTTGCCTACAACTATCACTGTATACACCAACTCGTTGAAGAAATACCCCTGCATCTCTAGAATATTTAATTTCCCTTTTGAATCTATTGATTTTATAATTTAACTGAAATGTTTGTGGTCTTTCTGTGACATCTCATTCAGATTTTAGTCAAGACTTTGACAAGGCCATTACAAACCTACAATGATCATTTTGAGAACATTGTTTTACTGCATTACTCAATCGATTGTGACCTCCTGAGTGAATTTTTAAAGCTCCTTTAAAGTAATTTAGTCCAACCACTCCTGGCAAGGTTCATCTCAGTTTGCATAATGGCTCCAGTGGTTCGCTGGTATCCCAAAGCCTTAGTGGTTGGTTTGAAACCCTTCACAAACTGTTCTTTTCTATCATTTGGGACATGTCGTATTGCTTTGTGAAATCTTTTGCCCTTCTCCAATTTGTCAGACATGTCTTATACAAAAGAGTTTTTCTGGATTCTACAGGTCAGGCAATTATTGTACATTGATGTTGTTGGTAAAATTTCACCAATTTCACTTTAGGAGAGCAAATACAATTTTCACAGAACTACAAATGGTAAACGTAATTATTAAACATTTAAAAACGTAAGAAAAATTTAATTCATACAGATCAAACGGATCATACAGTCAAATTGATTCAAAGTTTTCTATCTAAGGAAAACCAGTTGATTGCATCGACTCATTGACTCGAATGCAATCCCTCACACTAAGCATGCTTGTAGCAACAGTGGAGAGGAAAAACTCCCTTTGTACAGGAAGAAACCTCCAGCAGAACCAGGCTCAGTGTGAGCAGCCATCTACCGAGGCCAACTGGGGTTCAAGGAGACAGAAGCAGAGGTTGAAAAGAGAAATTGTAAAAGGCAGCCCGTCCAGGAAACACACAGCCAGGCAGACAATGAAGAGAGCACATCCAGCCAGTCACAGTCAGAGAAACAGGACTACACTGAAAACGGGCTGATCTCCAACATCTATAAACAAAGGTGTTGATGGCAGCCGCACAGCTGATATTTCTCTCCATGATGGAGGAACATACGAGGCGAAGCTAATATGAGAAAAAGCAGAGAGAGAATAACATTCGAGATTAAACTAACAGATTCTGCAGAGTAGGAGAATAGAGATAGTGTGGTTGTTTTATGCTGCAGTATTTGGTTTTAATCCAGTTCTAGTCATAACATTTTTCCCCTAAAGAGGAGAAAGAAGTGGAGTTTAAATCTTTTTATTAGCAGACTTTACATGGCACTTAGTTCAAAGCATAGGTGCATGATCTCAAGAACATTTTAAAACCTCTGGCTCATAATATTAGGTTATAATTTACCAGATAAAGTTATATTCCTTCTTTAATTGGATTGTTTTATTTTAGACAGACTTGAATTTTGCTGTTGCTTAGGCATACTGCTCTATTATTAGCATTATCCGATCTTATCGCTGATTTAAACGGGTATGTATGATTATGTGCAGGAGGACAGCGAGAAAGTGGCCTCGTTCCTGGAGGACTCCATTACCCGACACCGGGTCCGAGCGCTGGCCGCTGGGAGCAATCAGTGATGGCGGGAGTCATGACAGCAGCTGGGCCTGAAGGATGAGGCCCCATGGCGTATTGACTGCACAGGTGGAGAACGAGAGGGAAGCAAACAGCTGGGGAAGACATTGCAGTGGATCCCTAACGGGACAAAGGACGAAAGCTAAAAGGCTCTGAAAGTCAGCAAATCATCCCAGTTAGAAAGAAACAGCAGCGAGAGTGAAACTGAAGGTGCTGCTGGTGGGAGGATTATAGGCCTCATAGGCTCCACAGAGCAGGGGAAGATCCACAGAGTCCCTGCCTGAAAGGGCTACAATGCCTTAAATTATATCCATAAAATCATTTCTCAATAACACTGCTGAGATTGTGTTTTACTTGCAGATACAGCAACTAACGTTAGTGTAATACATTGTACTGCTCCATCCCTCCTTGCGCTCCTGTGCAATAAGTCACACACAGTCTGTGATTTGCTAAAGCCTCCTTTCTTCTCAAGCCTTCAGTTTATCACAGTTTTTAAGAACTGGATATTCCATCCTACATGCACTGTTATTAATACTCATTCAGTTATTTATTTCTACACCCTAACTGTGAACCGCAGAAACATTGCACAACTCATTTTTCTTCTTTTATTTTATCCTTTTCACAAGCAAAATTACCCTCACCCCCTTTTTTTTTTTGCACTCCTAAGTTACAGGCTAGTTATCACACATCTTAAAATGCCACGTCTTATTGCACCTAGAACTTAAGCTATGAGATGACGCCTTCTCCGGTCTTAAAAGGTTTCCCCGTGAACGTGTTCTGAAAGCCAAAGACCTGCAAAGTGCCTGATGTGGCAATGCAATGGCATCGTACCCAACTTATAAAATTCTGGAAGAAATCCATCATGGTTGGTTTCATTCTTCAAAAACATGCTTACATTTCTTTGTCTGGAATCTATAAAGTCCACTTGTGTAAAATTGCAGTGGAATTTGACTCTTAATAATTTCACTAAGCTGAAGCATGTAGTTATTGGACATAATGACGGGATCATTTTGCTCTTGGCTGCATGAACGACATAAATATTGTTGGGTATTAGCATTTAAAGAGAAGACATTGCCATATTGTTAATACATTTTATTGTTCTATAGTTATTTTATTGAAATTGTTTTGTAAATATTCTAAGGGATGATTAAGGCAAATGCCACCCTCTTAGAAACTGGATTATTAAGTTTTGTTTGCTGTATTTGTGCTTTATAACCAGTGGTGTTTTGATCAAGAATGTAGCTCATTGCAATAAGATACTTATGCTCTCTAAACTCAAATTTATAATTTTTTTGTTTGCTTAAAAACTGTTTGGTCCCCAAAATCCAGTTTTTTTTTTTGTTTATTTCTAAAGACTTCAGGGCTTTGAGGTTAAAAAAAAAGTTCTGAATTTAGAGGTTTTTTTTCATATCTGGATAAGGATTGAGAACATAATTAATAATTTGGAAAAGTCGGATTTCTAGGCTCTATTCCCAACCTAATGTTGTAAAACTGTATGCTTCCTTCCTTCCTTCCTTCCTTCCTTCCTTCCTTCCTTCCTTCCTTCCTTC
>NW_015151215.1:314282-333651 GCF_000732505.1 Cyprinodon variegatus
ATCCATCCATCCATCCATCCATCCATCCATCCATCCATCCATCCCTAAAATAAGAGGTCTTGTATTGCCAAATAACTTACTTGCACATCTTATTTGTCATTGCACTGTCGGAAAGGTCGGCCATAAATAAAGTTGCTTTGATGTATAATTAAAATCTGATCTGAAGTTAAGTGATCACTGAAAATTTTTGTTTTAAAAAATAAGAATCTTGAATATTTTGGACATGAAAAGAATTTAGAAATCATTACACTCCTGACAACTGAAACATGAGCATAAGGCATACTTCTGAAAACATCCAAGGGTATTTAGGTTCAAACGGCAGCTTTAGACATCTGAAAACATTTTTTTTAGGGGTTTTTGTCTAGATTACAAATTGCCAGATTCATTTAAATTTTCTCATTTTTTATACATGCGTGCAGGGTGGATGGGGATTGTAAGCTTGCAGATTTGTAACAATTATGCTGCTGTACATTCATTGCTAACAGTACTTACTATGGTCTAAATCGTCAGTGTTTCTGTGATGACAGGAGACCTGAATTCTCCCAGACAGTCAGATTGTACATACTTGGATGTGGCTATCAAAGGGGAGTTGCATTAAAAAGCCAACTAAACCCAAAACAATGCAGTACCAGCGTGACTCTCTTCTGTTCTAGTAAACTGCATGTCTTAATAATCTGCAACCATTCAAATTTTAGCATTTTGCCTTTTTTGTTAATCAGAGTTGAGTTAAAAAGGAGAGCTGACCAAGAAAATGAATGTTCACACTGTATGAGAAGATAAAGAGACATTGATATCAGTCTTATTTTATGTTTGATTGCTTTTTTTTCTTCTTTGTGACTGTGTTGAATGATATTGGCCTTTGGATGTGTTTAACTTTTGTTGAATATTGTAGCATCTATGATTAAAATACACAAAAACCAAAGTGTTTATTTTGTCTGTGTTTGTGTGGACAACGTTATGCTGACTGACGTTCTGAAGAAAGGCAGTTCTGCATAAATACACTTACCAAAATGAAAGTCCTTAAATGTGTGGAAATACTAACTTGTGTGCTAAAAGACTATGAGGTACATCATTTTATCCGATAGTCAAATAAATACATAGATGAATTGGTTATGCTCTTTAAAAGACCTCTATTTATTGGCAGTATGATGACTAAAAGCCAACCTAATAAAAATCTCAAAGTTTGTTTCTTGGAAAGTTTATATATGACATCAGAAAAAAAGGATTTCTTACCCAGAAATGCAGGCTACATGAAAATAGTGCTGATTTTATATATATATATATATATAGATATAGATATATCTATATAGATATATAGATATATCTATATATAAACAAAAAAGCAATTAAAATTCAGCAGGAATCAAATTCTAGAAGATTGTCACTCAATAAAAACAATGTAAGTAATAAAATGTTATTTCAAAAGTTTCTTTTGCAGACATTAATAAATGTTCAAAGTGCCTCACAACAAACCAAGTAAAACGGCAAACATATTAAGTCAAATCCTCTCTAAATGAAAATTTCTTTAGTGATTCCTTATACTCTGTGAAGTATATGCAGCATAAAGACAGTAAGAGAACAATCCAAAACCTCAGATCCACTGTCTAAAAAGCTCCTATTACATGATACAAGTCTAAACAATGTTTTAAGTTACATTTTAACTGCTGCAATGTAATTTAGTTTTGCAGAAAATTATTTTTCTGCATTGCAACCGCTTACAGAAGAGAGGAAAATAAGATTGCAATTACAATAGAGCAAAATGAAGTATTATGTAATAAGACAGAATAAGATAAGTAAAATTAAACCATTCCCATATAAACTGTGTAAAATAATATCTAGGAATAAGATTAAGATCTCAGTATATACAATAAATGGTATTTACAATTTGCAATGCAGTACTTAAATTGCTATTATTGCACATGACTGTGTTATTGCACATTGTGAAGGTAAAGTAATGAGAGGGAAAGTCCATGACAATACAGACCAACATCTAAGTTGATTTGTTAGGAGAAAACCTTTTCTCTGTAGAAGGAATACTGTGGTATGACTTTGGCTTTGTAAATTGCCTTTAACATTATCACCTAACATCACAACCCATTTTGCACATATGTGCAAAATATGTCTTTTGCACATAGAAAAGCAGAGTACACATATATGCCCATAATCTAATTAGGGTTTATGATTTGGAATTGTTATTTCACTTAGCTTATTGGTTCTTTAAAGTCACTCAGTAGACCATGTACTCCTTGAAGAAAGATTCTGGAGTCGAATGTGAGGAGATAGAATAGAATAGAATAGAAAATCCCGGAATTGTTCCACAATAGGGAAATCTGGTATTTACAGTAGCAAAAAGATTATAGAAAAAAATGATGACTTAGAAAAATCAATAAGCATAACACAATAAGACATGTCTGACACCTGGCTAAAGGTAAATGACACAAGAATTTACACACAATAAAGTCATCCTGAGAAAACAAAGATCTTTAGATACTGCTGCCAAAAATGTTTCTAATATTTATTAAATGGTGGGGGAGAAGGGGTGAATTAGAGTTTTCACATACAACAATCTTTTTTACATTTCCTTTAAAGAAGTGATCGAAGTGGAGAAACTGTTGCTGTTTTTTGTAAACTTGAGGTGAAATTAAGATTATTTCAGAGCCTAAAAAAGCCCAAATGTGTTTTTATCATGGATTTAATGCACAAAATCACATAATTTATAGAGGGTGGACTTTCTTTTTACCTTGAGAAACAAAGCAAAGCAATTGATAGCGGGTCACTATAAAGAAAAAACAACCAATTAACTTTGAACAAATACAATTTCAATCACAGAAATTCATGTGAATTGATCTATGTATTGATCTTGATGTATCATCAGACTACCAGAATTTAACCTTTAAGAAACACTATGAGATTTTCAAAGGAATTTTCAAAGTATACAATATTTAATACTAAGGAAGAATTAAAATATAAGAAAGAGGACATTTTTTTAAAACAAAAAGGTCAATTGTTTGACATTTGAACCGAAATAAACCAGTTCTAGAGATCTAAGTTTTGAACTAACTAAAATAAATCCACTTATTCATGAACTGAGATGTATCTGCCTTTGTTTGAAATGACTTATAGGCTCCGCTCCGCACTGTTATTAGCAGTCAATGAGATCACGCTAAAAGGAAAGCTTCATTCATTGTGTGGAGCTCTATTATCGCGATATCTCACATTGGAGGTCTCGCGGGATTTGAGGAGTGTGGCCCTCTCTAGAAGGTGTGCTTCATGGCGGTTACGAACACTGCGGTAAATACATTTTGCAATTAATAAACATTCTTGTTGAGGTTCCTTTACCCCCGTTATTCATTGAGTAAGTAAAGCGCAGTGTTTTTTATATTGCATTTGCACCTATTTACATGTATCTGGATTGGAGAAAAAAGAACAAAGATTGGTTTACGCGCCATAGCAACGTGAGCTAATGCTATATCTGCTGCTAGCAACAAAGACATCCTTAGCGGAATACAAATCAGGCATAGCTAAGTGTTTTTCATTCCGTAATGATTTCTAGTGATATTTTTAAAAATAAAGACTGAAGTAATACGCTTTTTATGTCGTTTCAAATCCCCTTTCTATAAAAACTCAAGGTTAACATTAGCTTGCTATAGCTAGCCTGCATTTCTAGCGTATGTTAGAATGGAAATCACGTTTAGAGATCCTACGTATCGTGTGAACTGTTAGAAATACGAACAACTACACATGAATCATTCTGAAGTTGATGAGAGCTGCCTGTTTTAATCTCTACTCTTAGTCTAAAGGCATCTTTTATTTCCTCCTATAGAAATTGTTGAGTTTTTAAAGCTTCCCCATCAGTCTTCTTCCCCTTGGGGGCTTTCCTGTCTCAGTCTGGTGGACCCAGCGGTTATAGTGTTGCGTAAGTAAGGAGCTCATCCAGGTCCACCTGGTTTAAATCCGGGTGTTGGTCCATAACTTCTTTTCACTTACTATAAACTGTGCTGAAATCTCTGCTTTTTGTTGTTGCTGGGGAAACTTGAATTGTTTCTTTACAGTTATGATAGGCTTATTGCACAATCGCTGCGGATTCCAGTTTATTAGTTTGATCCTAATGTGTCCATTTTTAAATTACAGGGAGGTGAAGCCCTGACGATGGAGAATGGACAAGGCACAGGCTCCAAGCTTGGCCTGCCGCCTCTTACTCCAGAACAACAGGAGGCACTTCAGAGGGTAAGAGGTTCCTTCATCTGATGTCAAATCAGTTTTTCACCTAATGAAAGAACTAATGGCAAACTACAAGCATACACAATTTTTGTTTTGCCACTGAATTAGATTACAGGTTTGTAAATGGGTTGTAATACACTAAGTAATGCAATATAGATAGCATATAATGTATACATTCTTTTGTTTAGCATTTTAATTTGGCTCAATTTCATTAAAATATATCACAGCCTGTTAGCAGTGGAGGGTTCGAGTGAGGGCACTGAAATAACCTTCCCATGTGCAATCAGGGGCTTCTGAGATTTTATTTCTGCATGTCCTCCTTTTAAACCAATTCTGCTGCTAAAGCTGTACAAATGATTATTACAATTTTATAATTTTCAATAGAAAATCCTTTTATTGTCCCATGGTGGTGAAATTGTGGTGTTACGGCAGCAAAAGTATTACAGCAAAAGTGGTCACACAAATGTGGACCTTTAAAAGTGTATAAAAAAAACAGAATAAGTTGCAGAGTTACAAAATAAACAATGAAATATAGTTCTGTATAGTGATTGTATAGATATAAATAATGTGCAGTCACCCGAAGAGTACATAATCAATATACCGCTGTGGCCATTTTTACAGTAGTGGATATGGGAAATGGCAGAAACACCAGAGATGTGTAAAATGACAGCAACTTCAATTCAAGTTGACAGAAACTGCATAAAATCAGCATGGATGTAACAACTTATTGAGGTTGTTAGGAACAATTTGCTTTGAGTATATTGACTTGATACATAAATTGAAATGCACAATAAGTTTAGTGTTGTTTTAGATAATTTTGTGCAGATTATTTAATTTTTTTGGTGTGAGGGATTGCTGTTGAGTCAATGAGTAAGGTTGCAGTCTGCTGGTTTTCCTCAGATAGAAAATAAAAGCGTTAAACTAATCTAGCTGTGTGATCGGATTAGATTGGATGTGTAAAGGACTTGACGTGTGGTGAAGTGACACTATTTAAATGTAATTATGTCTGATATATTTAAAATAATGGACGCGAAACAACCTGATAATTAGCTTGTTGTTAAGTTGTGCTGCCAGCCTGCACGTGCCTGCTTAAGAGTGGTCAACTGCGGGTTTAAATGGATCTTCAGTCTTTAAGCTGTGACTAAAACTGTTTCCCCCCGCTGAAATGTTTTCAGATACTGTAACAAGGCTTTCATTTTGAGGAGGAACATTTTTAAGTTATCCTCTTTTTATTTGCCTTCCATCTAACAGTGTTGAGCAAGGGGTGCACAGAGGAGCAGCACTGCACTACTGTGTGCTGCATGTGGCCATATAAAACTCTTTGTGTGTGATGGATCGGAATAGTAACAAGTAAAATTATTAATGGTCTCTCTGCTGCACTGTTATTAATGCTGAGTGATGTTTATGCACAGCCTGTCTCTTCAGATTTGCAGACTATTTATTTTTAAATGGGAGCATTTTAATCCTTGTCTCGACCCATGTTAGTTTATATTATAATATAGTGATCTACCAAACTATATTTTGAAACATTGTTATCCGAATTTCGTTTTTAGGGTTAGAATTGCACAGGGATCTTTGTGGAAAAAGAATAAAGATTAACATGTTTCTCTGAAAATATGTATTTAGTAAATAACTTATCTTTAAAATTACACTATACTTGTACATGTTATATCTTGTCTTCTGAATCCTTTTAGGTGTTTCTTTCCTGTGTTATATTTTGCTTCTCTATTTCACCCTCTTTAGCAATTGAAAATGATACGAGCACAAAAATGAAATGACTCAGCTGCATCTGCTTGGTTATTATAGGCAAACATCTTTGGCATTATGAGGGCAGCAGTCTAACGGGGAAAGAGCACAACTTTTGTGCAAGAAAATCTATCAGCAACCCAGTGACGGCTTCTAGCTTAGAATGTTTTAGTTTTGTAATCAAATGCTGCAACAAGATGTTTACAATAAGAGACCCATGATGTTTGCATCTAATTTTAAGAGAAGCAAACTGCCAGTAATGTTTAAAAAGCTGAATATTACCCTTAGTGCATTTAAGCAGAGTCCTCCAGGGGTTATAAAGTCAGAATTTTACCTTTTGTAGACAAGAAACTCAAGTTGCCTGAGATAAAACTCTCCCCTTTTCTCCTATCTCCTTCATTCTTTTGTGTAAGACTTCTGCGTATGATGGAAATATTTACATTTTTATTTGTGTTTGGTTAGTGATGATGGTAATCTAAGGTATTACTTTGCTCCTTTCCCAGGCGAAGAAGTATGCCATGGAGCAAAGCATTAAGAGTGTGTTGGTGAAGCAGACCATTGCACATCAGCAGCAGCAGCTTACTAACCTTCAGGTGAGATATTAACAGCTTTTTTTCCCCCTCCTATCACTTGGTAATGTGCCGTATCATCAGTGAGTTTTGATTCTTGACAGATTACCTTAAGCTGTCCATGCATGAGTAACTCTGGCCTATCGGGTTAGGGTTAGTTCTCCCAGAGGGTCTGCTCTCCTGACCTCCCACGTGCTGTAAAAAAAAAAAAATTAAAAAACAAACAACCGAAAAAAGAAGAAAAAAAAACCACAACATGTGTAGACCATCTGCCTCTGCTTTTTTTCAGATGGAGATGATCGTCCTGAAGGCTTTGGTTATCATGTTGTATGCTTTGCACTTTCAAAGGGGCCGTGCTTTATCTGCTGTGTGGTGAATTATTAAATTAGGGATGGGAGGTAAATCCTCTGAATGTTTTGCTGTTTAGAGGGAGGGTCTGCATATGGTGTTAGCTTAACCGCTTTTGTCTGTCTAGCCGAGCAATGACCTTTCTTGCAAAAGCAATAGCTAAAGGGGTATCTAACAGACTTTTCAGCACTTTTTTCATCTTTACTGTCTTTCAGATGGCAGCAGTGACAATGGGCTTTGGAGATCCTCTCTCACCTTTACAATCGGTCAATAGATCATTAAATTTTTTTTTTCTTGTCCGCATTTCCAGTGGAAAAGGACTGTTACCCTTCTTTTACCGGTTGCGTTGGCAACAATCCCTGCCTTTTTAATCTGACCGAAGAATGCATATTTTATAAGGAAACATTGCTTTCTGCAGCACCTGTCATTGCACCCATGTCTGCAGCATTTGCGATGAATGTCCCATTTGTGGAAGCTCTCATTTGCTTTGCTTTTTTTATTCTTTTCCTTCTGCTCTAGCACTTTTTAAATCCAATATCTAGCTTGAACATATTTTTATTTTTTATTGAAGTTCCTAAAGGGAGAAAAGGCACGTCTCTTTGAAAAATATGCATTTCTTGTTTTGAAAACAGCTCCTGGCAGGAGACAAAAGAGGGATAGCAATCCCTTTATGGACCAAAATGAGAGAACTTCTGTGTCAGGGATCTTTTTTTTTATTTTTGTTTTGTTTTGCCATCTCAGTGTGAAGCTTTTTCTCGGTGAAAAAACAAGTCATCTACTCGTTATACTGTAGAATAGCAGACAGAAAACTCTGCTGGTATACAATGATATTTCAGAAGCAGATGAAAAGCTAAAGTCATCAGTTAAATACAAAGAGTTCCCCCCAACTTAGACTCGAGAAGAAAATTCCAAGACTTTTGTTTGGATTTCTTTTGAACACCAGAGTTACTTTTTGTTACCTTACTTGCATCCCTGGAATCCAGGTCAGTTACCGAAGCCAAATATTTGTGAGGGCTGTGCATGTCGATCACCTCTGTGTGTATTTTGCCTCCATATCTCAGTACGTAACAACACTAACAGATGATAAACCAAATTTTAATAACTTCAGGGGACACCTGTCAGACAACTTGTGATTTTTATTTTTTTGTCCCCAAAAAGAGCTATCCCTGTTGATCAAAGTTCCCAGTTTATACTCCCATTTATCTGTTCAGGTCTCCCCAAACTGAGAATTGGCCTTTGACAATTGTTTGGGGAAAACACGGCCATTAGAGCAGGCAAATTTATCTATATACTTTGTGCGTGTGTGTGTGTAGATGTCAATATACATTTCTTTTACTCTCTAATGCTTATTGTGTGTTATTTCCTCCTGACTGGCAGGTGGCAGCTCAGCGGCAACGGGCGCTGGCGATTATGTGTCGGGTGTATGTGGGTTCCATATACTATGAGCTCGGAGAGGACACCATCAGACAGGCCTTTGCACCCTTCGGCCCGATCAAGAGCATTGACATGTCTTGGGATTCAGTTACAATGAAACACAAGGTCTGTGTCTTTTAGGACATGGTTTAATTGGATTCTGATCTTTTTCTTGTTTTTGGCACACTGCAACCAGAAACTGAAATATAGGGCTGTAAAACAAAGTGGAATGAAATAGGGCTATAATATATTATTGAAATAATCAACTAATTCAGTATTCGATTAATCGTTAACTGGAGTATAGAGACTATAAAACATGCCTTTAGCTTCCAGAGCGACCAACTTATAGCAGTAATTATAACAAAATTGTAAACTATATATATATATGTGTTTATGGATTTTATGTCGTGTCTCTAAGTGTAGGGTGTACGTGTTAAGAGGTGTGTATGGGCGTGTGTGGGTGGAGCTGTAAGTGGGTGTTGGCATGTGTCTGGAGCCGAATGATTGTTTAATGAATATCACCTGGATCTGCCCTGGGGGTTGATTGTTTGTTTGATTCAGAGAGAGGCTAAGGCAGGGTGCCAATATTTCTGTTGACCGCAAGTTTAAAGCTAATGAAGTCTGCAAGTCTACCTGTTGTACAATGCTTTACAGAAAAAGGGTACAATAAACATCCCTAACTGCAGTAAAGCTTTACATTTCCTCCTTGGATTCAGCGCTTCAAACAGATCCCTGCTCTCCTCTTTGTGACTAATTTTTGGATGATAGTCAGTTACACACATACATAAATATATATATCTAAATTCTGTGAAAAGATCTTTAAGGAACTTTTCGCTGTCTGATTATTAATTGATTAATCGAAAAAAATACCCAACAGATTAATTGATTATCAAAATAATTGTTAGTTGGAGCCCTAGAATACAAACCAAACTATAAAGTCTATGTTCTATTTAATGCCCCTCATCAATGCTTTGTTGATTGTTCTTGTTGCAGTTAAACATATGAGTGCTGGGGTATGCCTATTTGAGCTTTAGATACCAAGAGACAAAAATGTTAGCTCATTCTTCTTAATCAGATGGCATTGAGAGCTGCATTACCCCAGATAAAGTTTGGACTTTAACTGGTGTTTTAAAATAAATTAGCTTTAATCAAGACTACTAATTTTTTGTTTTTGCGTTAACTTGTCAGCAGGTTTTCAGCTGCTCCATATTCATTCCATTAGCTGCTTTAAACTTCTCCATGACTCTTTCCCAGATTGACGTCTTGTGTTCCTGGGTCTTTGCAGTGGTTTTTATTTACTGATCTTCTCCAACAAACCTCTCAGGCCTTTACTGCTTCTACTTCACTGGCATAGCTCAAGATGCAAATCGCTGTATTTTATGTAGGGTTATCAGTGTAAAGTTGCATAATAGAAATGCACAGGTTTTGCAAAAAATTGTTCCTAGATTTTCATTTCTAGAAAAGTTGCAAACCTTTACTGCTGATTGGAAATGCAATATAAGATTTATAGCAAGGTTATCGTTAATCTAATGAAAAGATAAAAACGTGAATCAGAAAGCATTTTAACTGATATAAAAAAAACTGGACTTTGCAAAAAGAAAACTAACTGAAACCGTAATAATAGTGTACAAACTAATTAAACTAACTGAATTTAGACAGAGAATGTGCTTAGTTTTCGTTTACGTCTTTATTATAATGCATTAGCATGAGGTGTAGTTTCCAGTTGCTGTTTCGCTGTACCTCATTACGCGAATAAAATGAGCAGTACATCAGTCTGGTCATCTTGTGTTGCAGTGATTTGTCCTTATCTGGGATTTTCTATCTTTTATTTATTTTATTTTTATTTGACCCGAGTATTTAAGTCGTATTTCATAAAAGACTGAACTTTTAACTTATATGAATAGAAACTTAACTGAAGCTAAGCACCTTAAAAAAAAAAAAAAAGAACTAAATAAATTGGCTAACAAATAATAAAAACTTGAAAGGGAAATGAAAATCTGAAGTCAAAACTGAATTAAAATAAACTTTTTTTCTAAAACTATTTAAACCTTGTTCTGTAGTCTGGTTCCAATAAAATGCAAAAGAGTTTATAGTTAAAACATATGACAGAGTGAGGAAAAGTTCAATGGGTATGAATGCTTTTGCACCTTGATGCTGAGTTGTATTTGGTGTTAAATCAAACGGTGTTTACATGTGCAGGGCTTTGCCTTTGTGGAGTATGACGTGCCAGAAGCTGCTCAGCTGGCTCTGGAACAGATGAACTCGGTCATGTTAGGCGGACGAAACATTAAGGTGAGAAGCTTAGAGAGATGAGATTATCTCTGACAACAACACAACTCCACAGTATTTTGTTTTCCCTTTTGCTTCGTTCAGCATTAAGGTGTTTTAATTATTGATTTTTCTACCTTGTCAACATACTTTAGTTTCAAATGGTATTAATTACAAGAATAAAATTCCTATTTCTGGATGTGATCTTTTCATATATGTATATTCCAGTAACATTTCTCATTCTTTGTTTGCAACATCATGATGTACAACTTTGATCAACTTTTTTGTTTAGTTTAAAAGTTTATACGAAGATAAATTAGATATTTTTTGGTCCCTAATGTAGACATATGACGATAAGACCATGGAAAGGTTTGCTTTTCTTTTTGGTCTGTTTCTGTGAGTTTTGGTTTGGTAGGTAATGATACCCAACAGGACACATGTATTATGCTCTTGGGTCAGGAAACACTTTTGATTACTGCTTTTGGAAATTCATATAGTCAATGTTTGTTTTTCTGTTGTAAGGTGTGAACAATCTAACTCTTCTCCTTGTTTAATGTCTTTCTGTTTTTCACAGGTACGTGTTGTATGTCTGTAGTATGAGGTTTGTGTGTGTTGCTCTTCCAAGATGTCCTGGTAGCTTGTTTAAGTGAGGATTTGCAGTGAGATGCCCAGGGGTGCGTGAACTCTCTCTGCTACCAAGTTGTGCTGATGATGGACTGCGCCTGGGTGGTGTTAATTGGCCGCCTCATCTGTTGTACAGATTCCACTTAGACGCTCGTCTCTTTGTGAAAACATTTGCGTATCGTGTCGCAACTGAACTCCATTCAGTTTAGTGTTACTTTAGTTGCTTATGAATAATATAAAAAACCTACAGTGCATGAGCTAGTCTTGGTAACTTACGTCTATGTAAACGTATGTCTTTTTTTAATGTATCTTCTATAGAAAATTAAGATTACGGCTTAAAGTTGATATAAACCCAAAAATTTGTTTCTGAGAAAATCAAAATCAAAAGCCCCTTTCACACCTTGATGATTTAAACAGTGTATGCCTGAGGTATGCCATGCATTTGATAAGTTATGGGATAAGTTATGAAGCACACTGGCACACATTGTTATAGGGCAAGTGTATGCTCAAAATTTCCCAACGTATGCCAGAGTATGCAATATGCGGGCCATAAGTTACAGGTGAGTTATTTGATCTATTGACATGCGTTAAGTGTAAGTTACTCATAAGTTGTGTTTAGCTTATCCAAAACCATAGTAACTTGTGCATAACTTATGAGTGACTTATCAAGAACTGATCTCCAACACAAATCAATGTATTTGACGTGTTCCAGACGACCGTAGAACTTGTTTCTAACTTACAGCTACTGTATAATGGCGTATTGGCAGCATAAACACAATCAAAGCTTGCTCAGGACTTTAGCATTAAAGTGAAGTTCTGACTTGTGCTACTCTTTGCCCCTTATTAATCCCAGCCAAACTCTGGAATGGGCTTTAATTGCATTAATCAGAATGCCATATCAGGTTCCTTTTATTTTATTTTTTCTTCTCTAAACTTTCAATTTGTGTGCTTAGATGCAACAGTCTTTGAACTTGGCTTCTTCCACTATGACATATTTTTTTGCTTACCAAGCTGCCTGCTAGATAACCGTCTCATGTAATAAGTCCCTTTTCTTTAGTGGTCTGAAGGAGTAGCCAAACTTTCTCTGAAGTTGATCTTTGGGTTTTTATTAACCTTTAGCCATAATCGTCTATATAAGTGGTTCCCTATCCTGCTCCTCAGGGAGCCCTGTCCTGTGTGGTGGGTTTCTGCTTGGTAACACACACCTGACTTAAAGGAACGGCTGCCGAGCTGGTGCAATCATTTAAATCAGGTGTGCTCAAGCAGAGACTCATCTAAAACAAGCATGGCTGGGGTAACTGAGGACCAGCTTTGGGACCCAGTATTAGTGAAAAAAAATAAACTTTAGAAAGCACTCTTGCATGTAATTTCACTGAAGCGAGTGACTGAAATGAACCTGTTCCCATAGACTTTTGCGTTAGTGCGTTTTCCATCGGTTCCAGAACCCCCCCCACGTTTAGAGGCCATATTGATTTAATCTGTGCAATAGGTTGGGCGGCCAAGTAACATCGGTCAGGCGCAACCCATCATCGACCAGCTGGCAGAGGAGGCACGTGCCTACAACCGGATCTACGTAGCGTCCGTCCACCCGGACCTGTCGGACGACGACATCAAGAGTGTGTTTGAGGCCTTCGGACGGATTAAATCGTGCACGTTAGCTAGAGACCCCACATCAGGGCGACACAGGGGCTTTGGCTTCATTGGTGAGCTGGAAGGCGCTCGTTCTCTCATCCTCCTGTGTTGCTGATGCCCTGCTGCTGACTTCTTTTTTTTCTGCATTTACTTTTAAATCCATCCAACAGAGTATGAAAAGCCTCAGTCGGCTCTGGATGCGGTGTCCTCTATGAATCTTTTTGACCTGGGTGGTCAGTACTTGCGAGTCGGCAAAGCAGTGACTCCACCGATGCCCCTATTGACCCCCACGACTCCGGGTGGGCTGCCACCTGCTGCGGCTGTAGCTGCAGCAGCAGCTACGGCTAAGATAACGGCCCAGGCAAGTATAAATCCCTTCCAAAGGGATTTAATGGCCTTCAAGGTAAATATACCTCAGATCTAGCTAGATTTGATTCAGGGACAGATGAGAGGAGAGTTTATGGGTCAAAAGAAGGCAGAGGTAGTTTAGTAAGCCAAAAAGGATTTGAACTCGGCTGCAATTCATGTCAGTGTGTTATTTTTTGTTTTGTATTTTTAAATCAGTTTTATATTTCCTTTTGTTTTTTTAAAGCTACTCCTTGTTTGATGACTTGATGTAGCATGTAAACACCAGCGGTTCGTGATGATTTGTCACTTATTACAACGCTAGAATGAAAAGTTTGTCACCGACATTTTGACCCTAATTGGAGAAAAGGTTGAGTTCACTCTTTGCCATGTGGTTTGATTTTCACTGTGTTGCTTTTCGCTGTGTTCTGTTTGTTTCCCTTACTTAATGTGTTGGCCCCCCTCCCACCTTTCTTAAGGAGGCGGTAGCTGGTGCATCAGTTTTGGGGGCTTTGACAGCACCACAGCTTCTTGGACCACAGATAGGATTACCTCAGGCTGTTATGGCTGCACAGGCTCCAGGTGTTATCACAGGTATGCACATGCTGTTTTTACACCTTTGTGGAGCCCAGTTATGTTAAGTTTTAACAGTATTTTTGGACAGCTGTACGTAATAAACACTTTATCTCTGACTCCTTGACAACAGTGGATGAAACGCAGTACAGAGAAAATGATTCTCCATCAAATTTATACTTTTTTATTTTTTTCTATAAAAAAACAGTTTTCAAAAAGATATTTAATGAAATGGTAAAATCCCTTAAAAAAATAAAAACATGCACTTCCTCTCTTTCCTCCTTTCTTTTAAAGTGGATTTTTACAAACCTTACCCAGGCCAGAGAATTACCTGGCCTTCATAAGAAACTTTAAATTGCATCAAGAAACCTGTAAGAGTAAAGTTAGAAATAAATAAATACCAAATAATCTCAGCACTTCAGTCAAGAACAGACGACTTGGCGTGGCGGGTAATGCTTGTATGGCTCATCTTGATGCTCTATTTCATTTTTCTTTGTGTTTTTCTTAAATACAACCACCATCAGCTTTCAGTCTGGATGATTCTTGATCCCAAACTGACCCACAGGCACAGAGGGGTAATGTTATTATACTGCAGCGTACAGAGGGAGCTATTAATACCATTACTAGAAATGTCTAATAATACAGATTGGTTTGGGGAAAAGAAAAAAAAAATGGTGGGTACTGGTGTCCCGGTTATTATACGAGTACTATGATGAACAAGTATTATATTTTAAAAAGACAGTATGGAGAAGGTAAGAAAAAAATATGACTATTAATTGGCCTTAAAGAGAATATTTCCTACTGGGACTGCTTTTGACAAAAATCTAAATTCCTAATATTTGTAACCAATATTGTGATTTACCCATCTTGATAATCATCAAAACATCCTGGGATATATTTAGTAGACTGTCAATGATTATTATTTTAAAACGTATGTTACAACACTATTTAGAGAAAAGAGCATCTAACAGTGTTCAATCATCAGGGATGTAGTGGTAGTCTGGTGCTACTTTGCTTTAATTACTATAAATGATTGAACTCTAAGCTTTCAAACTCATGAAATTATGTAAAACGAGATTGATCAAATATAAAAACTAAATAAAACAAAGTATTTTATCTAAAACAGGTCAGTCTGGTTCAACAAGCATATAACAGAAGAAATCTCCAGTGGAGATGATAGTTTATTCAGTGCTGTGATTTGATAGTTTGCTCTCTCACATACAGTCTCAGATTTTCATGGGGGATTTTATTTAATTCAGGTATTATAATGGAGGGGAAACTATTTTTTTTTTCTCATTTCTAAAACATTTGATCCTTCAAAAATAAATTAAAACTGTTTCTTATGTTTCTTACTAGCTTCTGGTGGCATTTTCACTATTAAGGAGGGTCTCTGATTGGCGTGTAAATCATGTGACCTCCTGATCAAATTCTTTAGGCCAGTTTAATGTTAAGCTTCACTGTGGTAATAGAGAAATGGGAGCAAAAAAATGCATCAGGCAGTTTATTGAAAACTTTTAACTGGAAGTTGCTGATAAAAAGTTTAAGACGGCCTTAGGGTGTGATTCAGCGGCGCAGTGGTTAGCGCGCACAACCCACGTACGGAGGCCATAGTCCTTGACATGGCCGACCCAGGTTTGAATCCAACCTTTTGTCCTTTGCCGCATGTCTCTCCCCTACCCCCTCTCCTGTCGGCTCACTGTTCAACAAACGAGCCACTAGAGCCATAAAACCTCAAAGAAAAAGAAGAAAAGACAGCCTTTATAAGCCAAAATTGGCGTTCTGTGTTTTTGGTGAATTATTCATGCTGTTAAGACCTGGTGGTAAATGCAAATAATGCTCGCTGACTATGAAGCTGATGGCATTGTTGGGCTGCAACAGCTCAGTATGGTGGCCTTTTTTTAATTTTTCGTATTGTTTAGACCTAAAAAAAATAATTGAATTGGGCTTTTCCCATCCTCCATCAAATCCATTCCTGTTAAGTGCAGCCAAATAATCATCACCTGGCGTCTCAGAGCAAAGAGCTTCAAACACAGGTCTTTGAAGGCTGTCTCCTCTGTCATATAATTGCCTGTTTGCATTTTGCAAGGGAGAAGCAAACATGGGATATGTTTAGGTGCAAAGGTTTATGTAACCTTGATGCCTTTCAACATTCCTGGTATAAAGAGGAGATCCCACCTTAGACAGCGGCGTCAAAAAGGCAGCTTTCCATCTGGAGATGTTTCAGTAGGCGTTCTTCATGTCTGAGGTCTCGGTACACAATACCCACCTAATAAAGGACTTTTTCCAGTAGAGTAGCGTCTCTTTTGGGCCATCCTCCCTGTTTCTTGATCTAATTCCACTGAGAACACTTGGGAACGGATTGAGAGGAAAGTTCACAGGCCTTTGTGAAGCCATCTTCAACACTCGTTCTCATTATCCTCCTGGAGACGCTTGCATCAAACATGCCTGAACAGCTTTAAGCCAGAAAGGGTGGAGCTGCTGCTCATTTACAAGTCCTTCTTTGATTTCTGTGTTTAATGGCTTTCCATTTTCTTAAAGCTATTAATCATTTTATGGAAAGCCTTTTTCAGTTAAGGTGTTTTCTATAAAGTACCCACTAAAAAGCTGTACTTATAAAAGCATCAAATGGGACAGAATCCTATTTCTTGTCATTTTTAACTGGGCTGAATATTTGAATCAGGATTGTATAGGTCATATATTAACCTGAACTGCATAAGATTTCTGATCTGAAATGATCTGAACTTGGTCAGCATGTTTGTTCACTAAGGCTCATTTTACATCATAATGAAGAGAAGCATCCACCTCATGGTTTTCATTAATTACAAGATTTAAATAAATCAGTTTAATCTCTTAGATCTTCTCCGTGTTCTGTAAAGACCCCAAAGTTTCTGCTTAATCCAGTTGATTAAGTGGAAAATTGTATCAACTTATCTTATGAAGCCCTAGATGTTGTATGGTGACTCATTGAACTCATGGTTCTCTCTGCTTTGTACCGTTATCACACAAACACAACACTGAAAAACCCCGTCGAACAGTAGAAGCGCTAAGCATGAACTTTTTCTACTTTTTTATGTAAAGCAGTTATTAACTTCATTCTTCTCCAATCTAAAATTCATACATCTTCAAAAATGTGCTCAGTATGTCAGTTGTATCCTTTTGTTTTTGAGTTTATATGAAAATTGGTAGTTTTATAGCACAAAAACACACCTTAAACATGACACTTAAAAGATGAGTTAAAAAAATGTAACATTTAAAAGCAGTCATAGCAGTATCCAAATAAATGCTTAATTTGTTGAAAAGCCACAGTAAATGGGATACAAATGTTCCATGGAATAGAACAGATTTGGAGAAGATGCAGACATTCCCAAATATGGCTCATTTCTGTCATTTAAATTGACACACATCATTGCACACTGCTATTGTTTTTTCTTCTTCTTTTAAACTTTTATCGATTTGATCACCTTTTTTTTTTTTCTTGTTTCCAATGGCTAATGTTTAAACTGTCTGTTTTTAATCTACACACTGCCTTCATTGTAAAGGTGTGACTCCAGTTCGTCCTCCCATACCGGTGATTCCCCAAGTTGGTCTAGTGAACCCGGTACTCGCATCACCTCCTGTGCTGTCTAACCAAGCTGGTGGCTCAAACCAACAAGAGAAGAAGGAGGAGAAAGAGGAGACGCTTCAGGATGGTACAGGCCAGGAGATGTTAAGTGACCAGGAGCACATGAGCATCTCGGGGAGCAGTGCCAGGCACATGGTGATGCAGAAGTTGCTCCGAAAATCAGAGGTGACATACGCTTGTGTCTGCGAGTCGTTTGTAACAGAAATTATTTTTGTACCGACTGATTTCTTTTCTCGTTTCAGTCCACGGTGATGGTGCTTCGGAACATGGTAGGACCAGAGGACATCGACGACGACCTGGAGGGCGAGGTGACGGAGGAGTGCGGGAAGTTTGGCGCGGTCAACAGAGTCATCATTTACCAGGAGAAGCAAGGGGAGGAGGAAGATGCAGAAATCATAGTCAAAATCTTTGTAGAGTTTTCGGCGGCCTCTGAGATGAACAAAGCTATCCAGGCCCTGAATGACCGCTGGTTCGGAGGTCGCAAAATCGTCGCAGAAGTGTATGACCAAGATCGTTTTAACAGCAGTGACCTTTCTGCGTAACGTGTTAGAAATGGCTTACCAGCACCCGTATCATTCACCTGTCACCAAAAGTCATTTCAGCCATCCTTCTCTGCAGCTAGAAGATGCGGGGTTCTGAAACCTGTAATTATATTTTTATTGTCATCTTTTTTTCAAATTGCTGTTAATAATATTAAAGTTCCATTGGGGGGGGATTTAAATAAAATCTTTGTCATTTTTTAATTTTTCTTTCCTGCTTTATCTGTAAAAACTCCCGTTTGGTGCAAGTTTCAAATTTTTGTAATCTGATCTTGTACTATGTTTAGTTGTTTTTTTTTTTTCTTTTTTTTCCTCCTGCTTAGCTCCTTTGTTATGTTTTTAAATTGCCGGGACATGTAAAACACTTTTTTCTTTCTATGATTAAAGGTTATCGTTTGTCCACTAAAAAGTTGTTTTTTTGTTTGTTTTTTTTACATTCAGTACAAAAAAATCCTGTATTTATTTGAAAGATAATAGAACTAAAATAAGCATTTTAAAAATATTTTGGTGTTGAAAGTAGTTTTTGGTATATTAAATTTTTGGGAGGAGGGCATCATCTAGAAAAATTAACCATGTTGATTTAAAATTGCCATCCATGGGTTTTCAACAAATCCTGCATATATATATTTTGATTGTTGAAAGTCAGCCTAGTAAAAAGGTAATTTTAAGATATAGTCCATAATCTTTACCTGACTTTAAGATAATCCTTCACTGATAGATTTGAGGGTCTTCTTGAAATGGACCTTCTAGACTACGGGTTCTCAAAGTGGGGTCACAAGATAGTTTTTTAGTTATATGGAAGACCAAAATCTAACGATAGGCAAAAATGTGTCAGAGACAAATGGTTTACCTTAGAGTATGTGGATTTAATGTGGTTTTTATCTGATGATATAAATATGCCTTTAGTGTATAATGCACATTTCAATTTCTCATTAAATGATTTTTTTTTTTATCGAAAATGAATAAATGTCAATTAAAAAATACAAAGATGAAGTTAATTACTTGACTTTACAAGTGTATTAATAGATGTAAAGTATATTTTTAGGGGGTAGTTTCTCTTGTTCTTGGAGTCGCCGACTGAAATGTTTGTTGTAGAAATTATTTAAAATGTAATGTTCCCAACGCTTGAAACAATACAAGCAGGAATGAAAACCTATTTTACTTTTGGTAATCAAATCCCTCTTTTTATAAAAATAAATGAATAAAAAAAGATAAATACTTTACACTTTACAATACAGCACTATAACTGCAATACCTTGTGCAATAACTAATGTGCAATCACTATATATATATATATATATAAATATAAATAAATTACCTATTTATATAAATACCCTGTGTAATACTCCTGTTAAGAGATTTCATTTGTTGTGTGTATATATATATATATATACACTCACCAGCCACTTTATTAGGTACCCCATGCTAGTAACGGGTTGGACCCCCTTTTGCCTTCAGAACTGCCTCAA
>NW_015151215.1:335400-365382 GCF_000732505.1 Cyprinodon variegatus
AATTCTGACTTTTTTCTCATATTATACTGAAATAAAATGTAAAAATCAGTTAACTTTTTTCTTATTTTCCAGTGGCCCTAATCCCCTTCCATATAAACCACCTAAACTGATTCTTCAGTGAATGTACCTTGCAATAGCCGCTAGGTGGCGGTATAACGCAATCTTGCGGCCTCCGCTAAGCAGAAGTAAAGCGGCGGTACTACAGTCCAAGCCTAGCCCAGCCCCCCCACACACCACACCGGCCTGCCTCGGCTCAACAGGAGAGGTACGCGCGGCTGTTGCTGGAGCTCCTACGCTCTGCTTGGATTCTATCAACGCTGGGGCAGACCAACACTACCTGCTCCGTTTATTTTTTTGCTATTTTTCATTTTTGTTTGGGATTTTCCCGTCACATCCATCCGCC
This sequence comes from Cyprinodon variegatus, assembly GCF_000732505.1. Lineage (NCBI taxonomy): Eukaryota > Metazoa > Chordata > Actinopteri > Cyprinodontiformes > Cyprinodontidae > Cyprinodon > Cyprinodon variegatus. The sequence goes on from NW_015151215.1 coordinate 335,804, forward strand.
CTGTGTTTTTTATAGCTTTTATTAACCAAGTGTCGGTTAACGGGAGAAAACCCTTCAGTCACCTATTAGCCGGAGCTGGCTAACTGCAACTAGCTTCCTGAGGACAAACGCATCATTCCGAGTTAATCTGTGGTGACTCGTTAGGCGTAAGCCGCTTGGTCATAGCTGTTTATCCGTAACTCTGTGACTGTAGTGGTAGCCTTCAGTCGCCACCCATGACCGCGGCGGTTAGGGCAGCGGTTCTTCTCAGCGGGGGGATTTTTAGTTAGCCTCGGCGGCGGAGCTTCGGGCTGCTCCGGGGATGTTGTTGGTAGCGAAACAAGCTAACGTCGGTCGCTCAGTGTGAAGGAGGGGAGTGCTAGAGGAGTGAGGCAACACTCTGTGAGGACTTAATTTCTCTGGTTTTGATGTCGCTGGGTAGAACCCGGCAATCATTAAATACTCCCGGGCAGGGGGGATACATATCGGGAACATATCGGGATTATTTGCCGTGCCTTTAAAGTTGATTTCGGCCTCCTGTTGTGGATCATCGTGGGAAACACATTAAGTATTTTGACCCTGGCTTAGTTGGAGATATCTCCCCGCCCTCCTGCTGAACCCTCTAATGCGGAGATCTCAGTAGCACCGGAATCCCCCCCTCCACGGCGGCCGGACATGCTGAAGTGTATCCCCCTGTGGCGCTGCAATCGCCACGTCGAGTCCGTGGACAAGCGCCACTGCAACCTGCAGACTGTCCCCGATGAGATCTTTCGCTACAGCCGGAGCCTGGAGGAACTTCTCCTGGATGCCAACCAACTCAAAGAGCTACCCAAGGTATGCCTGCTATTGCCCTGCTTTCTAACACCGTTCCTGACTCATTTGTTTCGTTCACCTGTTTTAAAGCAGAGGTCACTTTGCAGGTGAAAGAGTGACGACACCCCAGCGAGTCACGTGACAGTTTACTTCCTTTAGATCAGGTGTTTTCTGTTCTGCTTGGTGAAGTTTAACCATTTTGCCCTCTACTTGTTACAGTTTGCAGAATATTTACTTAGATGACATGGTTTGCAAATGCATCCGCTCACCTTGAACCCTTTGATAGTGCATATTTGTAAAGGGAAACAATTGATTTAATGTGTATGCTTCAACACTAACAAGTGATTAGGGCCATTATCCAGACTGTGTGGATCTTACCTATATTCTGACTAGCTCTATTGAACAGGGTTGGGAATTGATAAGATTTCCACGATCCCGATACCTTATAGATTCTGCTATCAATTCTGTGAAACGATTCAATTCTCTTATCGATTCTGTGAAACAATGAATTTGGTAAGTGCACGGTGACGTTCGTCTACCTTCGCCTGGGGCATTCTATTTCTGCCTGCCTCGGTGAAAACAGAAGGCAGTAAACGGGAACTGCCAGGCTTCCTGTTTCATCAGTCATCTGAAGGCCAATTTATACTTGTGACCTCCCCCAGTCCCCTGTGCAGAGGATCTGCAACCGTCGTCGCACACCTCAAAAAAAAAGAAGAGAAGAATCCTGACTACCTTTTGGACGGTCGCAAACCCGTGCAGACCTCAAGCGGAAGTGCGCAGACAAAAAGCAGCTGTGATTGGTCCTTGGTTTGCCATTTCGACTGTCTGTGTGGTCATCCTTCTCGATTCGGTGGCGGGGCGCGCCATTTTTAAAAGCCGAGGAGTAGTAACAACAATGGATAACCAAGATGAAAGGTTGATCGAGGAGTTTCGGAAGTACAACCAATTGTACGATGCCTCAGACACGTTGTTTTGGAAAATAAACGCTCCTGCCGGCGCATCCGAAGTTCTTGTGACCATCTGCCAAAGTTCTCCATAGGCTTTCTCTTGCGCGTTGGCGGGAAACTGCTGTGCGTCTCTAGAAATTCCAGACCGACGTTGCAGAAGCATACCAGCAAAACTGGTTTATGACCAGACGTAAGCGACATTTGATGTGTGCGGCTGCAGAAGTATAATCCGCCCTTTAATCTACTGGAGAAGGCATCAGTTTAATAAAAAAGCATTACTGTACAATTTTGGCAAACAAACTAATCTCTCCCTGATTTAAATAAACGAGCGTCACCTTTCTCTCACTCCCTAAACTGCAGAGCAACTTCGTAGCAGGTTTCGTTACATCCATTGCAATAGCTAGAATCATGTAAGAATTCCACCTACCAGTAGTTCTTAATTAAACATGCTAGCAATGAAGGGCTGGTAGAGAGGTAGAAAATTGGTTTATTTTCAGAAATGGCATATGATTTACTAGGACTTACGCCTCGTCATGGCGTACTTGCTTACTGAATGCCGTGTGCGTTACTTGCGTAAAAAATGCGTCGTACGTCGTGCTGCCCAGAGCCGAGACGGCGCTAGGCTCTGGTGCTGCCTGGAATCGGTAAGAGAATCGTTAAGCGAGCTGCCAAACGATGCCATGGAATCGGAACACACAGAACCGGTTCTGAACAGGAACCGGCTTTCGATTCCTATCCCTGCTATTGAACGAAGAAGTTAAAGCTAAAGCGTGTGGGACTGATATAGTTTCTATGGCTGATATCAATAAATCCTCATATGCCTTTCCTTTACATCTAGAAACAGACTAACTGCAAATGATCTTTATCTGCAATAAATGGTGGGGATTCTGTGAAGCATTAACTGGTAGATGCAAATATATGGCAAACTTTTCACATTTAAATGAGTTTAAAGTTATGGATTGCTTGCTGTTGGTGTATGATGTCAGCTGTTGGTGAAAAGCATTGCACAATATGCAGAAATGTTTAAAGGATATGAAGGGCTCATTTCAGGGGGCGACACCTTTACCATCAAAATATATCTGAAAGAAATAACTTGGCCTTTTAGGAAAAAGATAGTGTGTTTAGTTTTATGATGACTGATATATATACTTCTTCATGTATTATAAGGGAAAAACATTAGTATTTGCCTAGGACTTCCTTAAAAGAGGTTTTTAAATTTCAGCATAATTTTCCTGGTTAAATAAATGTTAAATAAGAAATAATGTAATTGTAGAGTGTGAATCCCTTTAATGTCCCACGATGGGGAAATTCATTCTGCATGTGTGGGAATTGGCTTTACAAAGAATATGATTTTTAGATAAATGTCATGATTTAATTTAGATTTTCGAATTGAACAACAAAAGTTTGAAGTAGTCCTTCCTGTTGTTTGAATGTTTCTGTTATCTTTAGCTTTTTGCTTTGAACAATTTGAATTAACCTTCATTTAAATGTTGAATATGAAGCTCCTTTTCGCTGACCCTGACAGACCAAAACAGCCGGTAAACAGGCGTGGAACCAGTTCTCAGATAGGCCGGGTTTACTGGTGCAGAAGTCACAGATACAAGTTGAAAAATATCCAAAGTTTGCTTTTCTTGCCTATTCCAATTTATTTTAAGAGAAGGAGGGTTGCTCTTATGTCTGTATTCCCATAACTCCCCAGACATTTGGAGCAAAATGGTTGTTTTTATTTAGTCCAGAGCATTGTTCACCTCCAGGACAATGCAGTGGCTGTGTTTGGGATCTGGTTTGTAGTCTGAACGAACAGACTGGCCCATTGCAGACCCTGGCGCTCTCTCACATTTCATTGCTTTAGCTTTGTGTTGAAAGGGACTAGTGGCACATCTGCTAATGAGGATTGTTAACACTTTAAGGTCAGTGGAGAGTGAAAGAAATGCTGGCAAAGGACTGTCTTTAGGGAGTCCTTCACAATAAAGTATATTCTTTGTGTTTGTTGTGAAACACATTTATTACAGTTAATTGTTTGGTGTCTAAAGCTCCAGCTTATTACACAACAACGGCATCATTTCTTAATCTGAGATCACCTGTTTAAAGTGCTTTACATGATCAGACAGCTGATTTAACAATAGTTCTGATTGTAAAAGGGGTTTCCTCAGCAATAGATGTTTTCCCAGGTCTGGATAAATGTGAAAACAGCATCTTTTTATTGATTTATCTTATTCCCTTTTCCATTAACAAGATATTCTGTCCGTCCATCCTTTATTGATTCATTCCTGTTTGTGAGTTCATCTAATCGGTCCGTTCATCCATCAGTTTCTCCTTCATAGATGTATTTGCTTAGCCATACGTTGGTGTAGGATTGACAGTACTGTGCAGGTCGACATAGAAACTTTCTTTTTTTCTTCTGTTATTTTGGTTTTCTTACCTTTTTTCTTCATTCATCTTCTTTCTTCCTTCAGATGTTTTTTTTTTTTGTCCTTCCAACCTCAACTGTAATTTGAAAGTTATACAAAATCAGCCCAGCTTATCAACTTAATTTTAGGGTGCGACAACTGCTATTTTTTTTTTTTATTTCTGTCCAATTTCACTTGGAACTAGAGCTCAAAAATCTAGTGACTTAATAAGTTTGGCTCCACATTTATTACATTTGGCTAAACTGTGGAAATAATGCTCCGTGTCCTGTGTTTTGTTATGAACTGAAGACCCTTTTTTCATATTTAAAACTGCATTTGAATAGAGAGACACATTTTCTCCATAAGTCAGAAGTTTTTTACTCATTTTATATAAATTTTTTATGTTAAATTTATTTGTTGGAATATTAAGTGTTTAAAATTGCAACATGGTCATTTGGATGTTTCTTTTTTTTATTTTGGTGTGTGTTCATTTAAATAAGTCTCATTTTTGCCTCCTAGTTATTTGTCACTTTGGGGATTTTGGCCCAAATGCTAAAATATATAATATACTTGTTAAGTCGGATGAAGACTACAATTTAATGAGCCCTGACTTCTTTCTGCTCTGTTTTCAGCTGAATATGAAGGTTTTATTATATCTTAGAATGCTCCTTTTTTTTTTTCCTTTTTGTTGGATTTCTTTTCTGCTGCTATTTGTTGTTTACGTGTACTTACATTTTAAATGTGTCGCGATCAAAAATGTGCTTGGATGGATGGAAACTGAAAGGTCAGGTGTGGAAAATGTATGAAAACCCTGCTGAATATTTTGAAATGATCGATGCTAAAAACCCAACCAGTCACTCTTCCTGTGAAACATAGACAACCAACCGGCCTTGTCTCCATGTGAAGAGGATGTTTTGAACAGCAGATGTTGATTCAAAGTGACAGACTTTCTTGTGTGGTTGCAGCAAATGTGTAGGAAGCAGACACAGGGCGTATGGGTCCTCCCCCGTCCTCTGAGTCGGAGGAGCTTCAGAAAGGATGCAGCGTCAGGGGTCAGGCCCATGCAGAGTTTGGGACACCAGTGCTCACTACAATCAGTGGTATTACCGCTGCTAGCTCCCAACAAACCATGCGAGTGCTTCCACACATTTGTGTGGCTCTTCCCTGTCACTATGCATTCCAGTCAGCATTGAGTCCAGACCTCCAGATATTTTTGGATGCCAGCCTAACATCCCTCTTTTGTTTGTCAGCTCGTCTTACATGTGAACAAACCAGCTTTATGTGGCAGGCGGTCCCGGACTGTGTGCCACGCTTGTTGGCTGCGACTCCTTGTCGACCATATGTCGTTGAAGGGGAGTAATCGGCTCAGAGGGGACACCGACAAACTCAATGCTCTGAAACCAGTTCACTAGTAAACTGACCAGTCTAGCTGGACTCGTTTCCAGCCTGAAGGAGGGGTTTGGTATAACATGTTGAAACGACGCACCCTACAAGAATTAAACTGGTGATTCTTTTAACATTAAGTTCACAATGGTAGAAGGTGGTTCTGTGGGAGGCCTGATCTAGGCTGTGATGGTAAGGGTTTAACATGGTGGACAGATGGAGATTTAAACATCCTGATCACGTCTTGGTTTGCTCTGACTCACCCCTGCTTCAATGCTTACTGACCTTAGATAATGCTTTTTAAAATGCCTCCAGTCTTGCTGATTAATAATCTTATATCAACAGCATAAAACAGGACTTGCCTTTATCAATCATATTTTAGGATTGTTTTATGACGGTGACCAGTAAGGTCCCCCAGGACATTAATCCTTTACTGCTAATGAATGCTTCATTAGTTGTTGTTTTTTTTTTTTGTTTACCTTATCTCATTTGAAGTAAACTGTCTTAACTTTTTTTTTTTTTTACAACTTTGTAAGTAGATGTAAAAACTAAATAGTAAAATGTTTAGAGACATTTTGTAACTTTTTAAAAATAAATATTTTTAAAACGACTTTTTTTTTTTATATCCCTTTTACGACTAAAACATAATTTGATTAGCATACAGACACCTCGGTTGTTAAGCGCCGATGCACCTATATTTATGCATCTTAATTTGATATCGTTAACATATTTACAAGTAATTTTGAGGAATAAATGAAATGTAACAAAGATCAGTACATTTGCACAGATTGAGGTGGTTTCTGTAAAAGAAACATTTAATTATTATTTTGTGTTTGGATAATGCTTGTTATGCTTCTAAAATCAGAGCTGTTACTATAAATTATACAAAGCATAATAGTTTTTAACAAAGACCTAATAAATGGAAACCAATTTTATGTAGTAAATATACCAGATCAGCATTGCTTTTTTTTTGCTTGTCTTTTGCAGAGTACTACAACGACTTGCAAAAGCATTTCTAGTTTTGAAAATGCTTAAACAGCGACATTTGGATGCTGGTCAAACGCTTTGACGCTTCAGCGCGTTGGTTGTTTATCTGCTCTGTTATGTAGCTATAAGTGAGAAAGCAGCTTGGTTTCATTTATTTTATAAGTTAAAACAATTTTGACATGTTTTTAATCTGTGCAGTGAGTTCATCAGGATTATGATCCTACTAAAATATGCAGTTCTTTGTCTGAACGCCAGACCTCCAGCATACTGCCCGGAGGCGGCGCTGGAAATCCCTGCAGGGAGCTCTCTGCTGTGGCCAGTTTGTGGAGGATTTTCCTCTGCCTTTCATAGTGGCAGGAAGGGAATATAAAGAGTTTTTAAGGTTTGTTGTGAAAACTACAAGTACCAGAATATATGATGAATATTTTTGTCAGTAGTTTTAAAATTCTTTTAGTTAATTTGGGTATTTATAAACTGTTTTGCCGTAGTTCATTAGAAAATATTTTAGTGCAGCAATAATGATCAGAGCTCGGTCTTTGTTTCTTGCAGCGGACATAACAATCCATTCTTCCAGCTTTTTTTTTTTTTTTTAAACCTTTGGAGTTTAACCCCTTGATATTTACTTTTTATTTATAATTTTATTTTTATGTAGACAGCTCTGCAGGAATAACAGCTTGCAGGAAGTGTCTATCTCCCCCAAAAAAGTCAGGATCAGCTTTTCTTATTGGCTGAAGCTCCACAGCCAGCGACAAAAGTTAAATTTACTGAACTCAAGCGTCGGACACCAGAACGCCTAGTTGCACTGCCCCCGACGCTCAGACGCACAGCTTGACCTCTCGACCTCTTCCAACATAGACTTTGCATGTAAATCAGAAGCTTTGATGCAAAACTCCCTCGGTCTTAACGTTACATTAATGCTAGTACCAGGATTGCACATTATAATAAGAATGATCATACTCTTGATAAAATTTTCTCAAATAACATTAGTAGGAATTAGAATTTTATCACTACATTATGGTATTCAATTTTATTCACATAAAATCGAAGCGACTTAAAAAAAAACAAAAAACAATAACCCTCTATCAAATGGCTAAAATCTGCATCAATCAATACTGTAGCATTAACCATAAGACTAAAACTTGTTTCTTTCATATTTTTAAATAAACTATTATCACCATGAGTTTTATAAGGGTGTCCAGTAGTTTTGACACAGCATATATTAGTAATATAGATGTGAAATATTTACTGATCCTAGGCTATAATGGCTAAATATTGTGAAATAGATCTTACCAAATCCTTATACAAATATGCTGCATAGTAGTCAAATGAGTCGATGAGACAACTCAATAAAGCCACTATGAAGCAAGAGGCAAAAACTAAACTGAAACAAAACACACTATATCTATTCAAGTCTGGAAAATATAACATAGATTCTCATCCACAACCATTTAGACCCTTATTTTTTGTCCTGGTATTATTATTATTATTATTATTATTACTATTATTAGTATAGTAGTAGTAGTAGTAATTCTGTATTCTTGTTTAATTAGTTTAGGTTACAAGGTATTACATGGGACCCATATTTTTTATAAACAGAAAAGGTAATTAATGGTTAATTAGTGGTCAGTTATAGTTGATCTCATTTTTGTTTTTGTAATTTACCTTAAACAACCCAAAGCTTTATGTTTAGAATCAGCACTAAAATATTGAAATGAAGACTGACTCGCGCCATTAGATGGTTATATGTTCCCAGTGTATTAAGCAACATCTTTTTTTTCTGTCAACATGTAGAATTGGACCTTCAGCATGTGGTTCTTTAAAAGACTTTTCAATGTTTTTAGCTACTTCGAATGCTCTTTTTTTTTCTATTTTAGCTTAGATGAAAGCCCCCCTGCTCTGTTCCTCATGATGACTTGGGAGATTTTGGTTAGAGTGAAGCTACATCCAATTTCTTGCAGTGTGATTATAAGTAAATAGTTGCAATTCACTCTGGAGGTTTCTTTCTGTTAAAAGGGAGTTTTTCCTCTCCACTGTTGCTACAAGCATGCTTAGTGTGAGGGATTGCCTTCGAGTCAATGCAATGAACTGCTTTTCCTTAGAAAACTTTGAATCAATTTGACTGGATGATCTGGTTGAACTGTAAAGTGCCTTGAGATGACATGTGTTGTGAACTGGCGCTATATAAATAAACTGAATTGAATTGAAATCGAATTAACAGCCAATTCTGTGTCAGGTCAGCATTCAAGTTTTATTGCCAACTTTAGCCTGGGTGATGCTGCTTCCCCCCAAATCTTGTGCACACACTAACCAGGCTCCCCTCTCTGTCTGGCTCAGAGGCTGGCTGACATTCCGAGGCTGCCGGTCTGACCCTTCCATATCGCAGTGCCGTGTTTTTTAGGCTTCATCAGACTCATTGCCAGGTGATGGTGGAGCAGGTAGATAAAGCAGTTCTTTTTTTGTTACACCTCCCTGTCAATTGTTGATAGTACTTTTTTTTAACAAAACATATAGTACAGATTCAGGGTCAGTTTGATTAACAGGTGAGTGCACAGAGCAGGCATTGATGCCACAATTTGATCAGACTTTGGATAAGACGGACAGCAAGAGTAGAACTCTAATGCTGCGTTCACAATGGACGCAGCAAGAGCAGCAAAATCGCGTCTGCTGCTTCATTTTTGCTGCTTGTACCAGTTTAGTTCTGATGCGCGGCTGAAGCAGCTTTGCTGCTCTGGCTGCGCGGTGCAAAAGTGGGTTTAACTTGCGTTGGGCTGAGCTACTCTATCCTTTCTTTGCCTTGCAGCTATATTTGCTGTGATCAGTGGGAATAAAGTAGTTTTAATATGTTTTTAAGGGAGAAAATCCACCAGAAAACTTAATCAGTGCAGTCAGTTCATTCAGATTACCATCCAGCCTTCCAATATTATTTCTGTCGGAGCCGCTTAGACCCCCACATACCGCAGTGCGCTGTCGGTAGGAATCCCGTTCAACAGCAGCCTATGGCCCGGCCGCCTCCTCGCGGTTCACCGCGGCTTGACGCGCATCAACCATTGGCTTTGAATGTAAACTCGCTGCTTCTGCTGTGCCTACTGCGTCCGGTGTGAACGTAGCATAACCATCAGCTGCTGGGGCGCCAGATGCTAAGGAGCAACCCCTTAGTATTCTGCCTATCTGAATATGAATGTCTGATGATGGATGATCCTTTTTTATTCTATGGTTTGATGTAACTTAAAAAAAAAAAAAAGAAGATTAGGAAAAACACCTTCCTACTTATGTTTTTGTTCAGCTAGCTGTGTATAGCCACAGGGTTAATACCATGCTCCACACAAAAGGCTTACAGCAGTAGGTACCCTTCCAAATATTGTTTCTTTGCATTTTTACCCATTAAAAGGAGCACTATTAGGAATAAAAAGAAACAAAACAAATCGTGGGGGAAAAAAGTGCAAAAAAAAACTCATACACAGTTTTGGTTTTTGTGTAAGGGTCAAAGGGAGTTCTAGTCAAAGAGTCCAGAGTAGGCGTCAATCTAAGAGAACTACATCAGCTATCGTATACTGACAACAATTAGGTCAGTGAGTCCTCTCTCATACCTGGAAATAACAATAGGAGCGCTTTCCAAAGCTAAGGATGAAGAAACTTCAGACAACCAGGTCTGGCAGATCTCAATTGTTTAACTTCTTTTTTCTTTAGTAAGGGCTCAGTTGTGTTTTTTGTATTCCTGGTTTTTCAGTGTCAGTGCAGAATTTAGGGCTTGAATTAAAGATAAAGTACATTTACAAAATATTTTCAATAAGAAAGGATTTCCAGTCTTTCAGATTCAGGTTTCTTCTTATCTAAAGGACTTGGGCAACAATTTTCCTGCCCGCCCTGCTTGTTCGTTTCATTAAGTTTGTTCAGCTGGCCTCTAAATGTCTTTTGGCCTGCTTTTGCAAACTTGTCCTACCTCATAGATCACGTTGAGCAGAAGGAAATTATCTTTTTAGCCATTCCAAAGTCCCATGATGGGTTACAAAGAGATCCATTCAACAGTTTGATTCACACCCCCCTCCTCCTACACCCACACCCAGTGGAGCCAGTATCTCAGCTCTTCATGTTTCCTGTGTACATGATTCACTATCCACGCTTAGCTTTTCTTTTAGTTTTTTCCTTTTTTTAAAAATTAGTTTTAACTTGGCCAAATTCTTTCTGAGAGTAGCTGGTAGACTGCAGGTGCAATAGCCAGCAGCCAAGTACAGCAGCTTCAACATGGCTTCATCCACGTATCTACCTGCTCCCAGCTTTTCTTTAGTTGATCAAGAGCAGGTCTGTGATGGGTGTGGCCACATGTGGCTTTGTGGAACAGGTTTTCGCCTGTTTACCCAGCAGTATTATTGCCATCCAAACGTCTGGAAGATATAATGCTGAATTAACTTTGGTGATTTTCTGACTTTATTTTTTTGCTAGAATCAGAGATGAAGTCCCTTAATGAAGTGGCTTTTATGGTTTTGACATATTTTGTAGAATGCTGTCGGCTAAGAGCCTGTTTGTTCTCTAGTTAAAGAGAATGGATGTGGTAATGTTAATTATAAACGGGAAGAATGACTCTGTAGCCTTTTTAATCCTAAGCTGTCAGATCTGTGACTAAAGCGCAGATTAGGGCTTCAACCGATCGCTGCCGATTTGACTCCTGCCTATGAACCTCTGTGTTCCTCAGGGGTTCTGCTTTGTATGGGTGCTTTTAAAAACAACAACTTATAAATGAAGTGATAAAAATCAGAGCCCCCCCTTTGTTTTCTTCATGTATCTTGCATGGTTTCAGTGTTGGGTCAAGAATGCATACTGCACATGTCAAACAATTGTTTCCTGAGCTTTGTCAGCTGTTGTTTTTAGCTCATTGAAATATGGCAAACAGCAGGGTGGGTCAGGAGCGACTGTTTCTGTAATTTATCATAATCTTAGAGAAGGTCTTGATGCTTTAATCTAGAGCGAATATACCCTCTCACAGTGTTGAACAGTGTCTCCAGTGACTAGCCAAACTAGGCTAATATCTGAGATAAAGTGTACTTTTCACATTCCTCTCTGCTATCTATATCCTATCTTCTTTCATTTGTTATTTATACATTTTGAAACCAAAATTAGTCTGGTGATGCTGACTGATGAAACACTTGATGTCACCATTTGTTTTTCACGTGTCTTTTCTTTGTCTTTTGGTGAAAAAACACCACACAAAATAGGCAAGTGTAAATGTCCGATGAGCTCTAAAAATGAAAAGGAGATTCAGGACTGAAGGGTCTACGGGTGAGCTGCAGTGTAACAGATCTTTTTCTTTTTGATGCGAGAGCACATTCAGCAGGTTTCTTTGTCAAAACTGATGACCAGCTGGTCTCGCATCCTGCCAGCCCAGTCCTCCCCCCAAACAGGAGGGACAGCCGGTGAGATAGGAGGTGTTTTTGTGAATAGATTTTATGTGGCTAAAGGGGTTGGAGGAAGGATTGTATTTTATTTTGGAGTTTGGTAGAACTTGTTAGATCATTTGCATCTTTCCACTCGTAGATTTAATGCTGTCATTTTATCCTTTGATTGTTTTAACCTTCTGTTAACTAAAAAACTGCAGGTGGGGGAGGGACTGTATTGGAGAAAACTTTAAATATCTCCAACTAGGGTTGAATGATTTTGACAAAAATCTAAATTGCAAGTATTGGTAACCAATATTACGATTGCACTTTTTTTTTGTTCATATTTGCACTAACCAGTTCCATGTAGTAGGGCTGGGCGATATGACCTCAAATCAATATCACGATAAATTGGGCAGTTTTACATCTATAACGATAAATCCATGATAAATGCTCCAGCTCCTCTATCAGAAATAAAGGTATGTGCAAGAAATGAAGCTGATCTATTTATAATTTATTTATTGAATAAATCTCTTACAAACATTTTTGCTCAAATGTAATGGAGTCTTTTGCTTATTTCTTAGAGCTCTACAGTGAGGCTGTGCTGTAGGTGGAGGAAGACGTTGGATGTGTTACTTTGGGTAGTTCAGACCGTTTTCAAAAACGTTGCATCTCGTATTCTTTTGCTTAACATCTATGGCGTAATGTTGGTGTTACTGATCTGAGCGTACAGTGAGAACAATGTACAGCGTTAAAAATCGCACACTCTCACTATAAACCAGTCTGCCGTGTGCTCAACTCTGACAATGTGCTCTCAACTTAACTTCTCCGCGTGTTCAGCTTAATCTCTGCTGTCGCTTGGCTTCACAGAATTAACTGATGTAAATTCGTTTAAAGCCGTGTTAGACGCTTCTTCATTGGACTCATCCGCCATTCTCTTTGTTTACGCTTCTGACTAGATCGATGGAGTCACGTGATTACACACCTGCTCCCGTGTCTTAAAGGGGAAGAAAATACCAGCCACCCTCATACACAGGAAAAATGGCAGAATTTAATTTATTTCTCCTACCGACATAGGAAAATCCTCGCCTGTTAACGTAGTGAATGACGATAACGGTAAAAATACGGTTTATCGCCAAGGTCTAACATGTAGATGTTTCAGTCCAGGTGTTTAGTTTTTAATTACTTTGTGAGCTTGCTTGTTTATTATTTCAGAACAATGCTCTAGCCTTTCTGTGAAAAAAAAAATGGTTCCCTTAACTCGCATTCATGGATCTGCTTGCTAGCTGCAACTCTCTTCTTTCCTGTTTCACGGCAAACTCACTTTAAGTGGGGCTACTACCACCAAAGACTGCAATTTGAAAAATGCTTCTTGTCAAATTGCCTGTCCCTATCCTGCACCTTTTTTTTTCTTGCATATTAAAAACTTGTAGCAAAAACATTTTTACTAATGTGAAACGATACCCAGCCTCTTTAACTTGGTTTACTGCAACTTTCTACTAGTTATCAGTAGCAGAAAAGTAATTTTCTTCATGCTACTGATGATAAAGATATGTCATACTTTTCACTGACTGCCGGTAAACACTTATTCCTGTATACCTGTAACCTGTCTTCCTCGTGCACTCTGGCCCGAGACCAAACCTTCAAAGGTAAACAGGGAGGCAAAGCTGTAGTGAATAATTGATGGCTGGTATGGCGCTGGCAGCTATTTGAGGTAAGGTAGTGTTTGTGGCTATGGGAATACAGTGATAAGCTTTGAAATCTGTCTGTCAGACTTTAACACATACAATATGTTAAACCAGGGTTTCCGCGGGTCATTAAAAATCATTAAACGTCATTAAATTGTTATTTTTTTTAATTAAGGCCTTAATTGGCATTAAAATTCATTAAATGTGTTTATTGTGACATTTAAAATGCTTTCTTAAAAAAAGAAAATTTTATAAAAACAATTTCGTCAGACATATTGAATCACGATATATTTGTGTGGAACTGCTTCCGGTTGATCGCAAAGACATATGTTCAGAAAAGAAGCTTGAGTCAGAGAAAAAGCTACAGAATGGGGAAGAATAGCAATTTCAACAAAAGTAGTTGGAAAACGAGGAATTCGGGGAATTCAGGTACCTGTTGGTGGCATTAAAATGATTTCTAAGAGCATTAAAAGAGCATTAAAAAGCATTAAATTAGGGTTATTCATTTCTGTATAAACCCTGTAAACAGAATACATTGTTTCTTTATTCCTTCATATGTTTTACTTTTTGTTTGTAATCTGCAAAGGTTAGATTTAAAAAATCAAAAGCACCATTGGACATAATCTTTCTTTTCAGTGAATGCAACACAACACAACATTAATAAGAACACTCTTTAATGAGAATGTCAAATATTTATATATTTGGCTATTTGAAGTAACAGTGAGGTATGTCATAATAAAGTAAAATAATTCCCAAATTGTATAAGAAACTATTTGAAGGAAAAATTTATTTTCTAAATGTTGAAACTTAGTCATTCAGGCAGTGAAAAGGTACGAGAGCGATACTTAATAGAGATAACAGGAAGGCTGAACATAAAGTGTCAAAGTTTTTCTGTTTTTATTTGTTAAATGCTATTCAAACCTTTCTTTATCATAGATCCCTAAGAGAAATTGGAATCAAACTCATTCTGATGGTTGAAATATTTTACAATATTCAAACATAGGAAAATTGGTGCAGTTCAAATGAAATTTAAAGACTTTAAGCATTTTAAATATTTCTTTGATTACAGATCTATAGTTCTGGTATACTTCTGGAGATTTACACATATGCTTGAAAATCACATGTTTTTCTTTTTTGACAAAAAGAGGCTTTTGTGCATTTCAACTGTGGTGATAGAGCAGCTGAAAATCAGCCACAATGTTATTTTGGGATAATCCGGTGTTCTGGACCTTCCAGTTGTACAGGTGCTAAGGATCCACACCCTGGTAGAAGCAAGCTGTACTCTGAGGCTGCTCTGTTTCTGGTGCTGATATCCCTGTGAAGGAATAGATCATCCAGGGTGACTTCAAAACCAACCACAAACAAATGCTGCCCTTTATCTGCTGGCCGCACAGAATCATTGAAGGCCGTTATCACTCTGAAACCTGATAGCCTCCACATCCTCAGCCTAGCGTACTTTATGCGCCACTGATTTTTAGATGACTCACTTTCGGTCACCTTTAGCAGTCGTATCTCTGGCCGTTTAGTTCTTGTTTACGGTCGAAGTTGGTTAACGGATACTAGCCTCTCACAGGTTGTAATGTACCTGATGGCTCAAACACCTAGTTCCTCTTGATTTGCCTAAAAAAAAAAAACTTCAGTTCTGTTCTGTTTTCTTTTTAAGCAATTTCTGAAATGAGTGGACAGAGTTGAGAGGAAATCTGAGCTGCTCTCATTGACAGATTTACATCAGATCTTTGTTTTCAGGGTTTTTCTTTTGTAAGGGCGTTTTATGTACTCTGTCAGCACCTCCATTGGGGGGAGCCTGATTTGTTGACGCTTGTGCATTTCTTGTTGATTTTCCCTCTGAACCCAGGAAGTAGGAATAATCAAGTGAAGCATAGATGCCCTGTTTTTAGCTTGAAACAATGTTTTCCAGAGCCTTTCAGGACCTTGCACGAAAGGGGACAGTTGAGGGAGGAATTGGCTAATGTTTTCTTATGTTAGATGTCTAATGATTTTTTTTTATTGCACCAAATTGATATAATGCAGCTTTCTGTGGTCTTTTGAGAAAATTGATTAAGTTTGTAGGATTTTCAGAAGATTTAAAAAAAATAAGAAATGGAGCTGTGTTGCTACCTGGAGGCTGCTGCTGTCTTTAACGCTTTGCATGATCTGAGTCATTATTGGTTTGATTCAGAATAATATTTCTCCATCTAACCAAACAGAATTTACTCACTGTATTTGTGTGTGAGACAGGAAAAAGTAAAATGTACAGAAAAAGTAATTTTGACCTAAATTTAATAAGATAGGTTTAGCTTTGTTGTAGTGTTCCTGTTTTAAGGTTCATTTCTGTTTGAGAATGGACTGATCATTAGGGCTGTCATTGACTCTGTAATCATTTACAACTTATCCAAATTGTTCTGTTTTCTACATGGCCTCATATTGATTACATTATTGATTTGGGCATCTGCTATCTCCCATTATTATTGAGCAGGAAAACAACTGTGATTTTTTTCTTTTTCATATATAACTTTGGAAAGATCTTTGTTTACAATATGAGCCAAGATTGGACTTCCTGTCATGTTAAACTGTAAAATAGTTAACAGTTCAATTATATCTGATATAGGATGCACCTAGTTGCAGTATTGAGCCCGAATTGGGATCTCTGATGTTGTGCTGCTCTAACAGCACTGATTTTAGTGAACTGTTTTTCTTTGTAACCTGTGAAATGTATATATTTTTTTCTCACGGATAAAGAAAGAAACGCTGAATTAGGAATTGTGCTCTGAAATATACTAAAAAGATAAAATCCTCCAAGTATTTGGGTCAAATGTTTCTAAATCAAATAAAACCTAAGAATTGTTTAATTTTGCCATTACTCTTTTTAAATGCAAAGCGTAGATTACTATTTTATCTTTTGCACACAATTAAGTATTAAAATCAAAAAACTTTTCAGTCAATCTTTATTTTTATTTTTTTACATTTTTGTGTGTCAACTTAAAAGTTACCTATTATTTGGACAGAAAATGAACAGCTTATTTGTAGCTTCTCTACCTTGTTATTGGGGCTGTTAATTGGTCTACTCGTGACATTTTTTGAAAGTTATAAAATCTGCATAATTTGTGCTTTGATGCAGTGGTGACCAGGTGCACCCTTACTGTGCCGATCACGATTGTTGGAATTTTATTGACAGTATTTGATTGACGGTCACAGTCTTTGGTTACCGTGTTTCTCATTCATTCACTAGTACTACATTGAGACCGCATGTGATAGAAGCAGCAAAAAAGTTTCTGCTGCTTCATTTTTGATTCCTGTACACGTTAAGGTCCGACACACCTCAGGAGCATCTTTGACGCTCCTGAAGCGCGTCCAGTAAAGTGTGTCCAGATGCATCTGATGCTTCTGCTGCTCCTGTGTTAAGTGGCAGAGAGAGGCTTTGCTATATTTGCTGTTATTATTGGGTAAAAGGTACTTTTAATGTTTTTAAGGGAGACAAAACATAGTCTGTGTACTATGTTCATCATGGTTACGATCCTGCGTTCAAATATTATTTAGCTTTCGGACAAGCGCGAAACCCCCGTACACCGGCGATGCCCTGTCACTGGGAATCCCCTTCAACAGCTGCATCTAAGTTGCCTCCTCAGTGTTTTCCGCTACCTTTCGTGGCAGCTGTTAGTTTTTAAAATATATGTAATCCAAACTGCACACACCAGAATAATGAAAGCTAGCATATTTTTCCGGCAGGTTTCGACATTTGATGACATTTGTGATCATAGTAATCTGCATTAGCGATTCTGAGTCTGTCTCCCTGCCAGCTCCCAGATCAGCTTCTCTGATTGCTTGATGTGGCGCGTCGAGCAGCAAAAAAATGTTTCCAACCCCAGCAGCTGCTGCTTGTGAAGCGCTTCATGCGCCTCAGATGCTCAGAAGCTCATGAGGCGCTGCTTCAACTGCTTTCGATGTGTCAAGGTGCGCTGCTCTAGATGCGCTGCAGGACCTTTTGATGCGCCTAGATGCGCGTCAACCATAGACTTTACATATAAACCAGCTGCTTCTGCTGCTTTAGTAGCATGCGGTTTGAACGAAGCATTACACTGCCCAGGCATGGCAGCAAATACAAGCAATGTTATGTGGAACTTGAGTGCTTTGAGTAATATGAAGTTTGTCCTACAATGGAAAAATTCCTCTGAGGTGAAGCATGTCAAAATGCATCAATGCAATTGCAGAAAAATACACAGCAGCAATTGCCTACACTCTCCTCAATGAGCATGACTGTCAGAAAGCAATAACCCTAAAAATGATTTAACTAATTGTTTAAAGGAATGGAAGACGGCGTTTCACCGACTGCTGCGAATGTTGGACCCTGTTGCTTGGGCATAAATATTTCAGATAGATAGCATCATTAGCGCTCCACTACATAGTGGAGTCTCTCAGCCAATGCCAACTTAAAGCTACATGATGTCTGAAGCCCAAATGCCCATTGTCAAAGGGGCTGGAGCGCTTTAGCAAAGACAATAAGTTTGTAGATCACTAAATCTGTGACTGTCTCACACTTATCATATGGCTTGATCTTCCCCCGACACTCCTCTGCAAGACTCTCTACTTGATTCTAATATCCACTGCACAGATCCAACACTGTGCCGAAAAGCGCCCTGATAGCAAAAGTGCTATTTATGACCCAAGACACAGAATTGGCAGAAGCCAAACTTGTTAGCAAAACTCAACAACTTAACAAAGTCCTCCAGCAAGACTGGACATCTGTCCTAGCTTTGCTGCTTTTTTTCATCAGAATAGAAATCAGTCTCTGAAATATATCCAACCACTCTCTCATTATTCAGCTAAAAGCTTCTTCTTCTCTGTATTCCGGTATTACAGCATGCCCATATTTAGAAACTGCACTTGTGTGTAAGTCAGGAAGACCTCTGCTACTCTTGCGTCTCATTCGCTGGGGCTTCTTTCCATCTTAAATAGGAGCATATCATTGGACAACCATTATTTAGATACGCCTGTTTATCTTAAAAGATCTGTCTTTCTTTAGATCTGTATTTAAATTGTGTAAATGAAGAGGGCTGAAAAAAAAACTTGTCGTTTTTGAAGGAAAACTGTTTTTATAACCAAATATATAATAGCATTCAAAATAAAAATAAACTGTAATAATTCATTCCAAATTTCACACATTATGCCAAAATATTCCAAAATGGCACAGTAGGAGTCCTCCTGAAAGTTTTTCAATTCAAAAATCTATATCTTCTCAGGTGCTTGTTACACGATCACCAAACTTGCTACATACATGACCAAGATGTTATAGTTACAGTTTATTATTTTCATTTCCTTCATTACAGGAAAAGAAAGTTCTGTATGTAAACATCTGTTTGAGTTTTGTTTGCCCATTCAAATGAAATTTACACAGTCCCAGAGTAATTAATCTTCAAATTTTCCCTCCCACTTCATCCTCCAGGACCTTTATGTCAGTTAATAACAAGATTAGCAGTTTAGGCAGTATACAAGTAGAGAAAGTCCTTATAAAGTTTGGAGTATGCCTTTTGTGGTAAAATAACCCTGCTGGCTTAAGAAGAAAAGTTTCAATATACATTTGTGACAGTGTGTTCCTCCCACAATGTCTCTGACTGCTCATGTGCCTTGTATTAAAACGTTTGCTACGTCCTAACATGACAATTTCAGAGAGAAAAAATCAAGCTCCTCTACTTAGTCACTCTCCCCTGTCTAAAAAAATAAAATCTGTTAAATTAAACCTTTTAGCAGTTTTCTTTTTTTGTTCATCCTTTTGATTTAATAATTGCTGCATTATTCCTGCAAGTTTTTTTTTTTGGTATGTCTGGCTAAATTAAGCGGCTTTACAACTCTAGTTTGCCAGATCACATCATTTATACCTAAATCAGAAAATCAACAACCAAGTGACCTGTGCGTGATCGGACCTCTGGGTGATCGGGATCAGTAGCAGAAATCCTTATCAGAGCATCCCTAGTTTAACAGTTTGATAAACAGGATGTTCTGTGCAGTTGATTAGTTTATGCAGAGAAGTGAAAACACCGGTTATGAATGAAATAAGCCGTGATACCTGAACAGTTGTGATCAGACATTCTCCCTCCATCGTTTCTCCCACAAGAGGATCCTCCACCTTCAGGTGAACTGGTTCAGTTGTTATTAAAATCACCCTTTTTAAAGCATGCAAATTTCTTAATCTGAGGCACCTACTGGTAGTTGTCCATCAAAAGTATCTCTTTTCTTTTCAGAGTTATTTTTCCCTTATTTGTCATTTTTAACACACACTAAAAAACCGTATTTATGATCCAAAGTGCAGACTGAAGGGGAAGAGTTTGATATGCTGTTTAATAATTGCCGTTTTGGACCACCTGTGTTTTTGCATCGGGGTCAGCTTTTTTTCGGACTCTGGACTTCACAGTGAGTCACAGTCATGGTTGGTTAGTGCGTTTTTGAACAAACACAATATGACACAGGCTGAATGTGTGGGTCGGACCTCATGACCAGTTTTCAGCATTTAATAGAGAGGTGCTGATGGGTGAATATTTGTGTCTGTGACAGTGATGTCAACTGAAAGCCCAGCGGGAGGCTTTGGAGAATAACAAAGACACATACACGCATGTTTGCCTCATGCCTGTGCTAGCGATGAATAACAATTGTATAGGAAACGTTTTGGGTCATTCATGGGCGCATGGGTGAACTGGCAATTGGGCCCCTCAGGGGAGACATCTTTTTGTCTCCAATACATCCGTCATTTACAGTCTTTGTTTTCTTCTCTGTTTATATTTGGTTTTGGTTTCAGCATTTAACTCCTTTTATGTTACGTAGTGACAATAGATTGCCTGATAACTTATTGTTGAGAGACAGTTTTGTTTACTATAACTGCTTGGCTAAACTAACAGCAGGGATTTCTTTAGTCATTGGGAAAGTCTTTGTTTTTGATTTTTCTGTACTTTCCTTTGTACCAAGCTGGCTCTCTAATAATTTATAGCAACCGTTGGAATTTTGAATGACTGTACAAACATTCAAAATGATTACAACATGTTTACAGATTTGTTTTAACAGAAAAGTTTTAATTGTTTTAAGATTGGGTTTGAACCCCCTTTGCTTGTAAAGTGTGAAACAAGGTGCATCTTGCTGTACACTATGAAAGTAGCTCAGCAACGCCGTGTTTGCACCATAACACGTGACATTCCAAGGAAATACAGGCATGTCTGGAATCCCCAGGATTTTGCCCTGCCCTCTGGAAGTTGAACTCGCCCCAACTCCCACACACACACACACACACACACATACACACACAATCTTATTTCTCTATCATTGGGGGGCTTTTCCATTGACTGACATTCATCTCTAACCCTGTTTCTCCTGCCTTACCCTAAACTTAACCATTGCGGGTTCATACCTAACCCTAACCTCAACCTAAACTCAATTTACAACTTAGTCTTAAACTTTACTCCTTACCCTAAAATTGCATTTGTACCCCTGGGCATCAGGCATTGGTCTCCACAAGAGCAGTCGCTCCCCATGTCCTTTGGTTTATGGAAAATGGTCCCCACAATGTTAGAAATACTCTCCCACACACACACACCTAGGCTCACACACAGACTTGAACTCTGTCCACATTCCTGTTGGGAAAAGACCATCCATGTCTCCTGAATAAGCCTGCTCTGATAGCTTCAACTAACCTCAGCTGATTTCTCCCATTAATTAAGCTTAATCTCGGTCCCTGTGTGTTAGCTACATGACTCCCTTCATTCTGATAGCTTTTAATTAGGATGGGCTGTTCCTTTGGGGGCATGAAACTCAAATTGAAGCGTTGAAAACTCTAAAATACCCTTACAGGCCCCAGTCAACACGTGTGACTTTATTGTAGCAAGAATTGCTTTGATTTGTAGGGCTGAGAAAAATAAAATGGAATATATCTATAATGACCTTTGCAAGAGGTCATGAAGTAAAGGGGGGAAAAAAACTATTAATTTCTTTCTGATCAAAATAGTTTTATTAACTTGATGCATACATCCCAAATTAGAATGTTAACATTAACGCAGAAATGTTGACACAATAAAATGAATTGTTGTCAACTTTGGCTTTCCGTAAGGGCTGCAGTCGTATTCTTGTTTATAGCCTTCTGCTGGTGTCACATGTTTAGAGCTGAGCTAAAAATGTTATGGTCAAACTCTTTTTCACCTGGATCTGCCACCATTGTGATACCATTTCTATATTAAAGTGATGGAGCGACTCTCTGATCCAACGCAGAGAGGAGTCACTTCCTCAATACTGAAAGGAAAGTTGGGAAAGATTTTACTGAATATCAGTCCTAGTATTTAATCCTATTAGCATTTTTTTTTTTTTTTTTTTTCTTTTTTTTTTACAAACAAATCTTCTTGGTCATAAGTTGCCTTCCCTCTGCCCAGAAAGACAGACCCTGTTGTCCCCACTCTGTCAGTGGTGGTGGTTTTGAGTCCACTACATTCAGTTAATGTAGATGAAACTGTCTCATTTAGGAAGGGTAAGTTAATGAGTCTAAGTGCATGCTTTGGTTGACATACGGTATGTCTAATTCAAATCACTTGCTGAGTATTGTTGCATCTCCCAGGAGTATAAGTGGTTAACACCAAGCAGCTCTGCAGTAGAATATTGTTTTACTGGTGTATTTTAATATCTGTTCTAACTGTCCTGGTCAGGCACTGCTGCATATTGATGCATGCACTGTTATTTTTGGTTCAACTGTGCCTCTTTGTGCTTTCCTAAATCATCATGGCACACCTGCAGAGGTAGAGTTGTTCTGACTGCTTCATCAGGTTCTGCTGGCATGTATTTTTAGGTCTTGAAACAAGTTTTCTCTCCTTCAGGGTTGTAGGAGAACGTCGTGGGCAGGCTGCGGGGAATCAGTCCATGCTTGCCAGTTTACTTAGAGCCAGTGTTGTGGTCGATCCTCCTGCTGATCCTCTCTGGAGTCATGTAGGAGGGAGTAGCAGCCACCTCTGTAATTATTCTCTCTCAGTGACATTTGAATTGGGCCTCGCTTGTAATCCCACGTAATAAAATCACTGCCTCTACCTCAGTACAAGATGAAGACAATCTTGGGCCTGATATTGCAGTGAAAAGCAAATAGTTTAACTCTAAAGGATTGTCTTTACAAAAAAAGACCCAGTTGTGATGTTTAAATGCTGTTTCAGAGCAGTCAGTTGGTCTGTATAGTGAGGCTTTCTTTTGATCTCATCAGCCAGCGTCACCAGGGAGGTTTCTGTTGCCTCGGCTGCTGCACTGAGCCAACTATGGTCTCCAAGGTGATGGATCTCCCAGGGCCGCCGGTTTGCCTGATGCGGGGGCACGTTCACACCATGTTGTCAGGGAGAGATACCGTGTGGGCTGGGGCTTTCCTGTCACTGCGGACCTTATGTAGCTTCGTGCCCATAGAGACCACTGCTGTTCAAAAGTTTGCCCGCTGCAGAGCAACCTTGACCCTCAGCTCGAGCCAAAGCTGTCAAACGGAGACGAGGAGAGAGTGCAGCTCGTGTCAGAGCCGCACTTTGTCCTTGGACTTTTAAAGAGTTACGGCAGCAAGACACAGAAACTTTATTGCTGCATAAAGTGGAGCAGTTGTTTTTCCACTGGGGGTTGAAAGCTAGACCGGTGAACTACATAAAGGTGCCTTTCTGCTGCAGTCTGAACCAATTTTCTGGTTTTGCATCAAAACTTTCCATAGTTTGAAGAAGCTGTTTTTTTTTCTTGTTGGTTTGTTATTTTTGTTACCTTTTTTTGTGTCTAAAGAACAATTAAAACCACAACAGCTTCTTTAATGAACTCACAGGAATGAGCTACTGTACTCACCAATAAAACATTTATAGAATCACTAAGTCACAGGTATCATTTTAAGGAAGGAAGATTGTGACATAATCATGGGTTTGTTTTGGCTAAGCCACAATGATGTAGTAAGATTTAATCAGAAAAAAGTGCATTTAATGTTCACAGGGAAAGCTTTCTGATGTTACGACGAAATGCTCTACCGTCTCTTAAAATAGAACTCGTTTCTGAAGTTTTTCACATTTTGTTACATCCTCAGTGTTCAGTCTGGTTTATTGCGCATTTAGATCATCACAAAGTACTGCATCATGTTTGGAGTGAAAGATATTCGAACTTATGTTTTCAATGAAAAAAATTGCATTTGTATTTGGAGTCAGTACTTTTTAAAACAGCTTTCTCTGTGGTTAAGCTGTCATTCTTTCAGGGCATGTCGCTACCAGCTTTGCACATTAAGACACTGGCACTTTTCCCTGTTTTTTTTGTTTTGTTTTTTTCCCAAAGAATCCAAGCTCAGTCAGATTGGGTAGAAAGCATAGATAATTAAGTCTTCCCATAGATTCTCAACTGAAATCAGGTTTGGACTCTGAGCAGACCATTCTGACACATCTCAGATCTTAGCAATTCATTTATAGCTGTTGCTGAATGCAAAACTGCCCTGTTTGAAGGTTAACTTCTGCTCCAGTTTGAATTATCCTGCAGGATGTTCTATATTCCCACAACCTCTGACCAACCTATTTAGCATCCTTACAGTATGCATAGTAAAGTGTCCTGAAGACAGTACAGTCTTCAGGATCAAATGTTATCATGCATGTTGACCAAAAGTTGAGTTTTAGTCTCTAGGCCAGACAATCTTTATTCAGGAGAAGGTATACCTTTTTATGGTTTAAAGAAACACTTGTATTTTAGTTGATCTCCATTACTATATATTTTAATGTACTAATGAAAATATTTACAAGCAAATAACATGATCTAATTTCCACCACCTGTAACAATTGGATTGCATAAGACCCCTAATGTTAAGTATGTATTTTAGTCCTGGAGCATTTCAGCTACACACAGACAGGCCTAATAATGATGGCATGCCCCTGCTGGTTCCCTACAGCACGGCTGCAGTCTGAGACAGACTGGGATCTGGCAGGCTGGCAGCGCATACCGGATCTGGTCCATCCAGGAAGGACTTCTGTGTATCATAAACAATAGGACTGCTGTTTTTTTGTCATGTTTATGGGAAGACGGTGAGCCACTGGTGCGTGTGACGAAGTCCGGAGACAGGGTGGCGGTGGGCAGCCTCCTCTGTTGGATTCTGTTGTGGAAGGGCAAAGCTTAAGAATCAACACCAAAGGCTCAATGGCCTTTTTCCGGACTTGTTTGAAAATAGGTATTTGTTAGGAAATGTTGAGTTTCAATCCTCTTTGCAGTTGTGTCTTATTAGATTCTAGGAGCAACCAGTTAATTTTCAAATTTGCCGGCTCCTTTAGTCCTGATTTTCCCCCCACTCTTTTTAACACAAGGCTCATTTCTAGATGAGCTGTTTGCTTCTGGCACAGAGCACTTTGTTTGAAGCTGATGCATTGTTTGCTGCTTTCTCTAATGTGGAGGTAGGGTGTTGTCTATGAGGCTTGTGATTATAGTGCCTTAGTACTCTTTTAGTTTTTAGCCTGGAAAAGACTAACTCCACTGTAGGTGTATGAGCTCAGGATAGGCTTGGGTTTGAAGGGTTCAGCCTGAACGCTGCTTTGAATGTGGTTTGGATTGCAAATCTGCACGGTGACTCCCTGCTATCTCCTGTTCTCTACCCGTCTTGTCGCCCACATGCATCAAGATGTGGTCATGGTGTCCCAGAACATGTGGGACAAGCGCCTCTATCGCTAGGACACTTTTAGTAGCCAAAGCATAGATTAGCTCACTAATTTGGCCACACAGGAGGGACTATTGCCTTTGCTGACTTTACATTTACTGTAAAAAGCAATGTAGCATTCCCAGTTGAAAGTGAGCAACACTCCTGCCTGCAGCCACGTTGCTCTTCTTTCAGAGACAATATTCCCCTAGTTAGCATTAACAAAAATTCCCTCTGCTCTTCTTGTTTTGCTGTTGATTGTAGAAAAAAAATTCTTAATAATGCCCACCTGTCTTTTCTGATCCTGAGTAGATCGGCATATATCAGCCTTGTTTATTTTAAAGCATGAACTGAAAGGCTGATACAGCTGTCCAACAGGAATCCAAAAGCTGAACGTTTCTGCCTGGGTGAACGCAGGCAAATCCACAGAAACATAATAGTGTCGTGCAAACTGAGCTTAAGTCAGCAGCGTTCCCAGGAACCAATGGAAGGCTCCCGTTGTCTCTGTTTATTAAGGATGTTGGCCACTAAAGCCTTAGCTCTTAGTCTAGCTAAGAGGAAGCCCTACCAGCAGCGAACTGTAGCCTCAGCAGGTATTTAAGTTGGAAATGTTATGATTTCAGTAGAGTCCTTCCTCTTTGCCTCAGTTTTTCTCTTTTTTTTTTTATAGCGGTCTTTCCAAACTTCCTTCTGTTTATACAGACTGAAGCTGTGACACAGTGAGGCAAAATACACTGCTATATTGGTGTACAAACATACATAAACTGTATATGCACAGCTCTGACCCAAATCCCTTCCACCTGTGACCCACTCTAACCTGACTCACCACATGAAAGGAAACCTGGCTCAGCACAGCAAACATATGTCGCACGCAGGGGAGATTTAACAAGATAAACTAGAGCTTCTTTTTTCAAAAGTCTTAGCCTTTAATATGAGTATGATTCAGTTTCTAAAACATAGCTACAGTCTCTACTCAGCTACAGTTCCAAATTACATGCAGTCAGAATCAACTGATCATTTACTGTCAACTGTTAGAATGAATAATGATGTACAGCGGATTTAATTGAGTTAATTTTCAAGCCATCCCTCAGTATGTGCAAGCATGTATTCTATTTACAAGAATGAAAATAATTATAATTAAGCACCTGAGGATTTCCATTGGAGAGGAAAAAAAATAAAGACTTCATTAAGCTTTGTTTGATATGTCTTTAAAGTCTGAGGAAATTATGTCATATCTTGGAGCAACCAATTGGGATTATGACAGAATCCCAGTTTGTCTGATACATTGCTGCAACCCCTTCTCTTTAGCAAGTCTGAAGCAAGAGTAGAAATGTGTAAATAATTTTTAAAAGGAAGAAACCTCCAGCAGAACCAGACTCGATATGACTGGCCACTTGCCACCACCGACTGCTTCCGACATGCTTTTAAAGAAGAAGAATGCAAAGTTGTGCATGTAATGTGTGGCAGCAGAGGCTCTCTTTGATGGCATTTTTTTTAAAAATAAAATTAAAGCAGGTTAAAACTCATCAAGCTTTAGAGCAGGGGTGGGCAATTCCAGTTCCTGAGGGCTGCTATCCTGCAACCTTTAGACGCACCTTTGGTTCAACACACCTGAATCAAATAATTAGATTATGAAGAGGACTCTGGAGGAACTGACTGCATACTAAGGATGTAACTAAGCCATTTGATTCAGGTGTGTTGGAAAAAAAAAAAGTTGCAGGATACCGGCCTCCAAGACCTGGAATTTCCCACCCCTGCTTTAGAGGAAAGACAAGAGGTTGTAGGTTCTAGTAGCTCCTGGTCCAGCAGGGTGTTAAAGCTAAAATCATATAGCTTTTATGTAAAAAAAAATCACATAAAGCCAATAATTGCAGAAATGAAGGAGAAATTGTTTATATTACTGTTTTTAGATATATTGTTTGTACTATTTTTCAAGGCTGCACTTAAAAAAAAAATGATGAAATTGTCCAGAGAGCTGTTCCAAATGAAATTTCATTTTGCTTTACACTTGTGTAAACAAAATGACAAATAATATCTCTAAGTCTAAGAAAGTAGCAAGGAAAAAAGATGGCTTAATCAATCACAACTATGTGTTGGAGTTGGGTTTATATCCAGGACAACATCTTCATTAAAACGGAGCCTATAAATGGAGAACAGTTACTTTTTAACTTGCTTTCTCAATAAATCTCTAAGCTTTTGCAATAAAATCAGAAAATGTAAATTCTGTGATATAGTAACTTAAATTCATAATCAACTATCACCCTGTTATTAATTTTGTTGCTAACTACCCTAAGCTGTAATCAGTTTTATTTCCCCACCAAAGCTTTAAGCTGTTAACATCTTAGCGCGCGCTCAGGTGTTTTTCTCCCCGACTGTTGGCTGTTTGCACTCCTCATAGATCAAAGTCAACCTGGACAGGTGAGAACATTGTAGATGGGAGTTATGCTGTCAGTCACCGTAGCCCATCTCCTTGTGTGGCCTTGCTAACTAAAGGCAGAGGTAGAGGCAATCCAGGCTCCAAGTGCTTCCCAGGCAGAATCCAGACAGTTCCACGTATAAAGCATATTATCTGTTTTTAAAACGTCAAACAATGATATCAACTGGAGATAAAGAGGGAAGCGGTAGAGTTGAAATGATGAATTTAGCCTGAGGCAGTTTCATTAGTTTAAATGAAAAGCATAATCCACTGTCAGTGTAATTAGGTGAAGTAGTTCTGCTGTATTTTTGGTGTTTGCTTTGATTCTTTCTCACGCGAGTACACCTGAGCTGAGAGCAACAATAGTGAGTAACTGTGGGGATGGAGAACGGAGGAAGTGTGATGTAGGTTTACTGTTCTGAGTGGGTGGAAGGTTTGTATTGTACATGAAGTGAGTGGGTTTTCTGCTTTCACTCTCAACTACATGTTTCTCTGTGAGAAGGGCTCAGTTATTTGGATATTTCCTTTTTTCTATTTTTTCCTATCCTGCATTCAGTCTCTGCTCATCAGTGGTGAAGTTGAAGGCTCAGTGGAAATTTACTGTTTATCCTCCAGGTTTCATTAATAATCCACATTCACTCCCTTTTCTTGCAGTTCTCTCCTCTTCACTCCACACCCACTCTGCTTTTTTTTTCTTTCCAAGTTGATTGCCCCACACAACCCAGCTCTTCTTATTCATTCTTGCCTTTTGTGAATGCGCGCCACTTTCTTCTTTCAACTCATCTCGCTTCCATTTCGAGCCCCTCTGTGTGCTCTCTGTGGTGCCCTTTCGGACAATGGAGCCGTCCCCTGACTGAGCTGCAGGAGGAGGGGCAGGAGGAGCTGGACTGACTGACAGCCCTATAAGGGACTGGCTGCTTAGCCTTTGTCCTGCTTACAAGAAAATTGGAGGGAACTCAGAGAGGCGGAGCAATGGGAACGAGGTGGAGAGGGGGGACCAGAAAGGGTGAAATTTTGGGAAGTTTGAAGAAAAGATTTTCTGGCAAGAAGCACTAAATTAAGTTTATGTGCATTTGCTAAGAAGGCAATGATTACTGGCTTTACACTTTGACTTTACGTAACTTGACAATAAAGCTATAGAGCTTTAAAAGCATGAATACTGACTAGTTCTCCCACAAGAAGGTATATTGATAGAAAAAGACACCCAGATCCTTTAATGCTGACAAAGTCCCATTACAAAACCTATACATCTGCCGTCTCATGGTCTCCCCTCAACCCTGTGATGGTGACTGCCATGCTGCAGATTTTTTTTTTTTGTTTTTTTTTATTGTAAGGAAATAATGAAAAGATCTGAGGACCAGGCTGATGTGACAGATTATATTGGCTGCTAAATTGGTTTGTTAATTTGTATATATTAGTGTAAAAAAAAAAGGAACATTATTGATAAATGTATTATTATGAAAACCCGATTAGTTAAATGTGTGTATTTTTATTATGCGTGTTATGACTGAACAAGTGTGCTTGATGTGTATTATATATGGCTCTCCTTATCCATGTCTGGTGCCGTTATCTTGAGCAATTTTTCTCCATCTTTAGTCAGACGCCATAATCGGAGGGAAATTGGTAGCTAAATGGAATCACTTGACTGCAGCCCCTGTGAATATCTGGCCTTATCTCACAGCACCGAGTCACTCAGGGGACTCTCTGTTTACTTTCTTGCATCAATAAAGCACACACTTCAACTCTGCCTTTGGAGACTGAGAACATATTCTAGAGCGACAAACCAGCAGGTTAGCAGCAGGCTCAACCTTGTTCCAGTAAAGTCTTCACTGATTATTATTTTCTAGCCTTTTTACAACCATTTTTACCGTACTAGATTTCCCTGTGAGACCCTCAGAAAGGCGACATCAGAAATATATGCTGCCTGGCAAAAAAAAAAAATTACACTGATATTTCAATGAACTAGCTTTGATTA
>NW_015151215.1:366994-367357 GCF_000732505.1 Cyprinodon variegatus
TTCAAGCCCAATGAATCCTGGCATTGTCATCTAGGAATATGACTGTTCCTTCAGAGAAGGGAAATAATCCATTGATGGAATAACCTGGTCATTCAGTATATCAAGGCCATCACCTAACCATTGAGTTCATACTGTTTCTGATCCTAGGCTTGACCAACTGCAGCAACCCCACATCATAGCACTGCCCCCATAGGCTTAGTAGACACCGGGCATGATGGGTGCATCACTTCAACTGGCGTACAGAAATATATAGAATAGAGTAAATCTGGATTCCTCAAACATTATGACCTTCTTCCATTTCTCCAAATTCAAATCCTTTTGCTCCCTTACAAATCGAGGCCATTTTTCAGGTTAGTCTCACCG
>NW_015151215.1:367494-370491 GCF_000732505.1 Cyprinodon variegatus
AATCTGGATTCCTCAAACATTATGACCTTCTTCCATTTCTCCAAATTCAAATCCTTTTGCTCCCTTACAAATTGCTCTGCCTGATGCTAGCCAATGAGTTGACCCTTCTGAAACAAACAGTCTTATCCAAAACCACGGTTGTTCGGCGTGGTTATTTAACAATTGAGAAGCAATAATTGTGACTGTTGGGGTTATATATTTTTTTTTGCCAGCTGAAATGTAATTTTCAATGCATTAATCATCCAATGTGAGGCTTTTATCTGATACTTAGTTTAATCCAGGTGTGTTTATTTTTTTTCCGTCATTCAGGTAGCTGTTTTCTTTTTTTTCAAAGTGATGCCGCTCAGGGATTGACTCTGATGTAATTCTTGCTGCTGGTCACATTTTAATTGACTACTCAGAAACCCTAACAGGTCGACATGCATTAACATTCCACCTGATGAGTTTACAGACTCTTGTAATACTCGTGAAAGAGCTCATAAACACTACTCCACTAACACAAACTGCTGCCATGCCTCATAAATGCAGAAGCATGTACATTAAACCTAATGCGTTTTCTCAGAGACATACACATTCCTACTGCTGTAACCTGAGTTACAAAGACACAAACCAAAGCAATGCTTATAATCGACAATATGTTCTCACTTAACCCCTACGACCACGGGATCTTCTGTCGATGACTAAAGCATGACTATAAAGCGAACACACGCATGTAGCTCAACATCTGATTGTAATCCAAGCGCAGCAGATAACTCAAAGCATCTTTGGGCTGTAGGCCAAGATCTACCTTTGCGGCTCTCTTTCTGGTTGCTCATGGGTAACCAGGCTGAACCATGTGATGCAACAGAACTTATTCAGGGTTGCCTGAAGCAACAACACGCTGGATCTGTTGGTATATAGAGCTTTCCTGTCCAACTTTAACCCCAATTCATGTTCTACTTTATATTTCAGGGGAGATAAAAAACAAATACAGGGTCTGCTGATGGCAGACCCTAAATAGGGGCAAATCTTCTTGTTTGTCTGTTCTAAACCAGTCTGTCCACAGATTAGGACACGTTGGCTGATTTTTCTCTGACCAGTATGTCTGATGGAAAAATCCCATACATGCTTTCCTTCATAACCTACATTCTTTATAACCATGCCAAGTGGAGGATAATATTTTAGGTTCATTACACAGACAGCAACTGCTCTCTTCTGAAATCAGTTTTTTTGTTATTTTTTTTATACATACCTTCCCTTTTACTGTTCTCTGCTCCTAACTAAAAGAAAACATCCTCCTCTTGGCAGCTCCGCCTTAATTATACAGACAAAATTTTAGGTGCCTCATTAAAACATTCCTGCTGGAAAGTTGTAAACAAAGAAATGACCTTTGATTGATGGCAGCCGTGTACTGCCTCACAGTTACACTACGCTTTCATAGAGTCACGGTCCGATGAAGGCAGACTGAGCACGCTGCTCACAAACATAATAAACGCAATGTGATGGTAAGGGAAATCCCAGTGTTCCCACTTGTTATTGTCATTGACCCACTGAGCCATGCAGCTCTGCTGGCCGTCTACCGATTAATTTGAGGAATGGGATATCTCGGAGTGAATGTGTTCACACTGAGTTCCTGGTGGTCTAAACAAGGCTCTGGACCGGGCACTGCGTAACTCTCACCATCCTCCAGTCAACCCTTCATTTAACATGGCACTAAGAGGTGAATGGCCGTCTTTGTGAGTGCTTTCAATTACTTGTTCTCAGGCATGATTGCATTACTGAGTAGTTTTCAGGTCATCACTTAAGAAATTCTTGATGACATTGGAAGCAGAGAGGGATGAGCTGATGGAAAGGCTTTCAGGGGGAGCTTTGAGACTGAGTGTTGATTCATTTTGCAAACTAAATGCTTATTTGGCACCTGTGCAAATGTTCTTTTGTTTTGTGTTTTCTACATTACCTCAGTAATTCCAGCACCAAAAGGGGTTATAGTCGCAGATTTGCTCCTGGTTTCTGTAGGCACTGTGTTCATCTGGGCTTTCTTTTTGTCAGAAAGTTGCTCTAATCTCCTGTATATTGGTCTTGACGTCTGTCTCCTTCCATATGCCTCCTAGTAAACAAATGATTAGTGGGTCATATTTTTCCAATGTCAGATCCTTCACAGGTCCTAAACTGACAGAAACAAAACTTCGGAACAGTAGAAGCAGCTGAAATGATATAAGGCAGGTATTTATCACTATTTAGGAGTGAAAAACAGGAATGCTCTGTAAACATTTTTTAGTAAGTGTCAGCTACACTTTCCTGTAACTTTGAAATGTAACCCCTTCTGAAACAGACCTGAATAAATGGTCTGGATTACATCCTCAGGAGGTGTTCAATATCAACAATGGGGATAAAAATGACTAAGGCATAAACAAATATTTTGATAAAAAATATATAACATTGTTTTTTTTTTTTTACGTTTGCAAATCAATGAGGAATCTAAAACTGATCTAGCAAAAACATGAAGCCATCATTTGTCTCTAGTATCAATACCATGGTGTCGCATTAGTATTGTATCCTGATTAGGGATGCAGATAACGATTATTTCGCTAATCGATTAATCTGTGGATTTTTTTCATTAGTTGATTAATAATCTGATATCAAAAGGTTCCGTAAAGAATATTTTTTAGATAATTAAACCAGCTGTTTTGACGTCTGAGTTGGTGACTCCTTCACTAAATGAGATGGGTTGGAGCTTTCTTGGATTTTCAGATGGGCTGTTTACTGTTAGACTACGGATCAATGATTTCCGTCACAACTTATTTCTGAATCAGTTTGTTTTTCATGCAATCCAACAGAATGGTTTTCCTCTGATGGAAGGTAGGACAGTGCTCGGATAGATGGGCTAGAATTGCATCTGGGCCTTTTCTGGACTAGATGGAGATTCAGCTGTTTGAAGAGTAGGGCTGGATACCGAAAATCGGTTCTTTTATGGTACTGACCGAAATGCTTTGGTTCTACAGAGTATCGAAACATGCC
>NW_015151215.1:371085-377472 GCF_000732505.1 Cyprinodon variegatus
GTTCATCAGGCCTTACAATATTTCTGTCGGAGCCGCTGGGATCCCACATACCAGCGGTGCGCTGTCAATAGGATCCCATTCAACGGGCTTGTTTGTCAGACATGGTAATTTTTCTAAAGGAAAACTGCTAAGTAAAAAGGTCCTCACAATGTAACAGTGAATATTAGACACTGAATTTTTTTTTTTATGTAAGAGGAAAAATGTAAATGGCAAAATCAGAGCTTAAAATAAAGATTTGTACTTTTTTATGTTGTGTAATTTTCTTTTTCTTCAAATTGATATTATAAAACTGGTATCAAAAAAGTATCGTTCAGGAACCGGTATCGAAGTGAAGGTATCGGTATTGCTACCGGAACCGAAAATTTTTGAACAATACCCAGCCCTTTTGGAGAGTCCTAGCATGAAGCTGCTAAAGGTACCAGGATGAGCTGGGTCATGATTGAGCTGCTGATCATTGCTTATAATCAGTGATGGACCTGATGCTTTTTCATATACTGCGTTGGTTTTTGTTGTTGTTGAAGTCTTCCTCGATACGCAGCTTCTACTTTTGTGCAAATTGATGATCTCGTAAAGATCATAATTTTGGAGGTTTACGATTTAGGTCCGTTAAACTTTCCCTTCCTTGTAAGGGCAAGGCTTTCGTTGAATAGTAAGAGCTAAATTAAGCATAAATATTTACTTCATGAAGGTGTCTTTTTGGCACAGATGAAATAAAAGGAGTTATATTAACAGATTTCCTGATTTTTGGTTTTCTGTAAGTATCTTTCTTTTTTTGAACAGGGCAGTACAGGTTTGATGATAAAGGCCTGTCAACCTTGGGCTCTAATTTCCAATCAAAGCTTTCTGTGTAAGAAGCTTTCATACATTTCTAACATTTTTAGGTGCAGAAATTGTAAAACTGAAAAAAATAAAATAGACAGAATATGTTCAAATGGTCCAGGCCTGTAAGCTGCCTATGTATTTTTTAACGCAGTCATACTATGTAATGGTTTTTATATTTTTCACAATTCTTTTGTAAAGTGTTGAAGTGGTATCTATATGGGGATTTATTAGTCTAAAGCTGGTAAGGACCAAAGGTTTTCTTGTTTATTTTTACCCTAATGCCCAAAACTTTAGAACTAAGAGAAAACTTAGCTATCCGCTTTAATATCAGTCTGGCCGATAACTGTTGGTTAATTATGTTTAAGTTTCGAGGTGCTGTGTAACCTAAACCTATTCAACGGGAACTGCTCTAATGCCCTCCATCCAAAGAAAATGCACAAGAACAGGAAATGTCAATCATCAAAGAACAGAGTGGAAGTGAACTGATCTCTTATCTGCATAACGGTGGGGCTCTCCATCATGTTGCATTTTGTGTGTACATGTATATTTAATGTTTTTTTTGTTATGCTTTTCTCCCAATAGGAACTTTTAAAAGTCCCCATCAGAGATTAAGCGCTTTATCTGATTTACTGCATGTTTATGCAACAGTTGGGTTACAGGAGTGTAACGGCTCTATGTTTTTAAACCTAATCTGTGCAGAGGAGGGGGGAGCTTAGACATTATCTGGATTTTTTTCTTCAGTTTAGTCAATTAATCTGTGGCAACTGACACACACACACAGAGGGTTGTTTTTCAACAGAAACATTTAGCTGATAGGCTGAAGTTTAATTTAAATTACGGTTTTGGCTCCAAGCTTGCAGACAGAAAGCATTCCTGGAAAAGGTCGATCCAGGTTCCTTTTCCAAAATATTCCCAAGAGTTTTCCTTTGTTAAAGTGTCTGAGAAGTCCCAGTTGTGATACGATAGGGTAGACAGTAGAGCCTCTGTGGGCACCAGAAGCGTGGACTGATTGAGGGGTTAACAAGAGCAGCGGTTCAGCATGTTTCTCCTGCTGGCCTCAGTCCGTCTTGTCTGTCCATCTGAGCAGCACAGAGACACACTTCTGCTTGCTAAGGAATGTTGCTGAGCTCCATCCTGTCCAACAAACATGCTCTTGTGAAAGCATTTGGCAGGACTGCAGGCCAAACGCGCTCCTAACGAAAAGCCACTTTGTTTGGCAGCTGTTACTATGGTGAAACCTTTTTTTATATATTCCCAAATATGTAAATGGAATGTTTTCAGAACCACCTCTGGAGTCTGTTACTGGATATATTAGATGCTTTGCATGTGTTCTCTTTTTATTTTTCCTAGTTGAGAAAAAGGATGAAATTATTTAAAAAGAATAGAATTATAGAATTTAAAGTATGTTTCAGGTGGGGATAAGTATGGAAAATCATTTTAATTCTAGATTGTGTTCCCTCTCCACTGTCTGTCCGTCCGTCCGTCTGTCCGTCCGTCCGTCCATCCATCCATCCATCCATCCGAGATTGTTACATTTCAGCACCCTGGTCATTTAAATCTAGAAAACAGTTGAAATTTGTCTAGAAAAATGTGTAGAAAATAGATTTTTCATCCTTTCATGACTCTGGTAGTTTGGAATGTAAATGTGATAAAAACCCATTGAAAATAGAGCCTTGTGTTTGGGACATTTTGGATTTACCCCAAATCTATAGATGACATTGAATCTAAAATGAGGGATATTTTGTGCTGCTAAATTATTCACAAGACTTTTGTTTATTCCTAAATGGTCCATAAACGCATAAGAACATATGTCTAATGGACTCATTGTGACATTGGGCAGAGAAAACATTGGACCTCTTAAAGAACACTAAACTTGCTGTCTGGGATTTTTGTATAAAGTGTATTTTCTTTTTAAGCCTAACAAGGTATCCCATTTTTCCGCAGCCTTTCTTCAGACTACTGAACTTACGGAAGCTTGGCTTGAGTGACAATGAGATCCAGAGACTCCCTCCTGAAGTGGCTAACTTCATGCACCTGGTGGAGCTGGACATCTCCAGAAATGGTGAGCAAACACCAATTTATTTCGCTACCGGGTGTCTATGAAACAAACTGAAGCACACTGAAAACTTAACATCTTTTAGTTGTTACTTTATAAATATATAAGCTGTTTAAGGAAACTAAAACCATGTCGACTCTCTTCCCTCGTAGTCCTACTTTGTGTTGACATGTCGGATGAAACATTTCAGATATGCCGGATCTTTCTAGTGACATGCACAAACATCGTGCCCTCTTTGTGTCCTTGCCTACAATCTAAGAGATACTAAATGGCAAGAAGGATATCTAGAGTAGATAGGAGACATCTGGTGCACGCTGCATGGAGTGCTGTGAGAGCGGTGTGCCTTTGCTGATAGGAGAGCTCCCATCTGTAGGCTTGCATGTTTCCTAAATATTACTGTAGTGCAACTCTGAGCTGGATTAAAAAAATAGTTGTTTTTTTTCTGTGGGGGTTTATTAATATATACCTGCAATATTGTGCACTAAAAAACTCCTTTTTTTGTTTGTGACCTTCTCATAACTTTGCTAGTTAAGCATTCAAAGATTTATTTATTTATTTATTTTTTTTTACAGTGCACGTATTTAGATCTAGGCAACAACATGACCAACAAACCATCCTTTTTGCCTGTAGGATGTAGCCTGTTTACTTTTAATGTGCAATGTATTCAGATGTCTAGTTATCAGAAACCCTGAAGCCAGATAAACTGTTGTAATACTGATATACCGGTAACTGATATAATACAATAATCTTTTCTGTATGTGAGATTGTATTTTCATTACAGTGTGAATGCAATGATTTTAGGTACTGTACATATTAAAGTTTTTATTTCAGTGGGAAGTCAACTAGCTGTGCAGTAGTTACACGTTGTTCAATGGAACAAAAAAAAAAATCTGGACATCAAAGAATCAAAGACATCAAGAAAAACTTTATCCATCCATCCATTCATCCATCCATCTTCTTCCGCATTTACGGGATGGGGTCACGGTAGTAGCAGCTTCCGTAGGGAGGCCCAGACATCTCTCAGCTACTTTGGCCAGCTACTCCAGGGGTATCCCGTGGCGTTTCCAGGCCAGCTGAGAAAAGTAATTCCTCCAGCGTATCCTGGGTCTCCTCCCAGAGGGACATGCCTGGAACACCTCACCAGGGAGACGTCCAGGAGGCATCCTAATCAGATGCCTGAGCCACCTCAACTGGCTCCTCATGACGTAAAGGAGCACTGGCTTTACTCCAAGTCCTCCCTGGATGTCTGAGCATCCTCACCCTATCTCTAAGGGAGAGCCTAAACACACAATGGAGAAACTCATTTTGGCCTCCTGTATCCAGGATCTCATTCTTTCAGTCATGACTCAAAGCTCATGACCATAGATGAGAGTAGGAACACAGATCAACGGGTAAATCGAGAGCTTTGCCTTTCGGCTCAGCTCTCTTCACCACAGCAGACGCCGCAACAATCTGCCTGTCGATCTTCCGCTCCATCTTACCTTCATTCATAAACAAGACCCCAAGATACTTAAACTCCTGCACTGGGGTCAGTACATCCTCCCCAACCCAGAGAAGGGACTCTACCCTTTACCGGCTAAAGACCATGGTCTCGGATTTTGAGGCACTGATCCTCATCCCGGCCGCTTCACACTCGGCTGCGAACCGCTCCATTGAGAGCTGTAGATCACGCCCTGATGAAGCCAGTAGAACCACATCATCTGCGAATAACGGAGACGCAATGCCAAGGCCACCAAAACTTGTCCCCTCAACACCTTGGCTGTGCCTACAAATTCTATCCATAAAAGTTATGGATAGAATCGGTGACAAAAGGCAACATTGGCAGAGTCCCACCCTCATCGGAAACTAGTCAGATTTACTGCCAGCAATGCAGACCAGGCGCTGACACAGTCATACAGAGACATAACGGTCCTTATTAAAGGACCCGGTACTTCAGGAGTACCCCCCATAGGACCCCCTTTTCATCTGGATGTGCTTTAAGTTAATATGTTCTGCTCACCATTTGTCTTTCTGACCTCTATCTTGTTCCTTGCAGATATCCCTGAGATCCCTGAGAGCATCAAGTTCTGTAAGTCATTGGAGATTGCAGATTTCAGTGGAAACCCTCTTTCCAGGTAAACATTTTGTAGCTATAGGCTGCATTGCTTTATTCATATTGAATCACAATAATCCAATAAGAAGCCAGCTGAGTCCTTCAGTTGTCTTCTGCAAGGCTTTGTGCTTTTTTTTGTTATGGTATCAAAGTTTCACTTTATCTCGGGGGGGGGGGGCAGTTTTATAACTGGTGAACTGAATATCTAATAATT
The DNA here is from genome assembly GCF_000732505.1 of Cyprinodon variegatus. NCBI lineage: Eukaryota > Metazoa > Chordata > Actinopteri > Cyprinodontiformes > Cyprinodontidae > Cyprinodon > Cyprinodon variegatus. The sequence goes on from NW_015151215.1 coordinate 376,270, forward strand.
GTCTATAATTATTGATCTCTTCCAATCCAAATTGAGATAATGTCTTAATCTCAGTTTACCCTTTCCTCTCCCTATTATGTGTTGCTTTGAGGTTATTGCCTCTTCCAAGGAGGATATGTTTTCAGTAGTGTTGGTATTAGGGCTCCAACTATCGATTATTTTGCTAATCGATGACTTTGTAAATAATTTCTTTCAATTAATCTGATAGCAAAAGGGTCCTAAAGCCGGGCATACACTCCACGATTTTTTGACAATCCTCTAGTCGTGTGAGAATTTTTCGATCGGGGCGACTTTCAGCCTGATCGTGAGTCGTGTAGTGTACATGGGGTAACGAGGGGCAATTAGCCTCTCACGACAACCTCGTGATCAGAAATCGTAAGTTTCGGGATAAAATCAAAAGTTTTTGAAATTCAGTCGGTTGTCGTTAGGTGGACATGGGCAAATCGCTCAGTGGGCATGCGCAAACAAGGATTCCTCCTCTCAGACAAGAACAGAAGCATGGTGGGGGTATGAGTGACATGGAGTTCTGTCTGTAAAATTGACAGACCATAGTAGCCATGTTTGCTCAGCCATGTCTTTGTCCAAATACGTCGTCGCTTTTTCTTTTTTGGGCTTTCAGCACAAAATTGCAGAAATTGACAAGGCAGCACGTTTCACTCTAGAGAGCTTCAGATTTGATAGGAGGCATAGACCATTCCCTCTTTTTCCTCTTCTACTGGTTTGGCTTCCGGATAGACGAGTCCGAGTAGCGCCATCTCACTGCGTAGTTGGGTCTGACGTGGTTTTCAGACGTACAGTGTGATCAGGTAAATCCCATCACAGCGTCTGGCCACACAGTGTGAGAACATGCATAGTGAGCTGTGAATTCACACTGTACGACGAAACCGCAGGGTTTCATCGTACGTGAAAGCTGTAGCTCTCAGCCGCACAGTGCATTCCCGGATTTAAAGATTTTTTTTTTGCGGCACTTGTGGGGAAAGGGAGTATGAGAGAGGGGGAGAGACATGCGGCAAAGGATCACAGGCCGGATTCGCGTCGTGGGTCGTGCACACTAACCACTGCGCCACCCGCACGCCCCTGGCTTTAAAGGAGAAGTTCGGTTTTTTACACTTTAAGCCCATTTTCTGTAGTGTCCAGGATGAAATCGAATGATCGACACCAAAGGTTTGACAATTGCTCCTGTCTCTGCTCTTTGGCTCATTT
>NW_015151215.1:379605-401645 GCF_000732505.1 Cyprinodon variegatus
CACTTTTGCACCGCGCAGCCAGAGCAGCAAAGCTGCTTCAGCCGCGCATCAGAACTCACTGGTACAAGCAGCAAAAATGAAGCAGCAGACGCGATTTTGCTGCTTTTGCAGCGTCCGGTCTGAACGTAGCATTAGAGGCGGAACCTAAAACAGAGCAAGGTGATACTTGGGTGCAAAAAAAAAATTACATCCATCTTGGGGATGTAACAAGGCCCGACAGATAGGCATATCTGTCCTGTTCACATCTAGAACCGGTGTATTGGTAAATCAATAATATAAAGAAGGACTCCTCCTCAGTTTTTACTGTAGGCGTGTCTTTGCCCCATTTACAACCCGCTAAAGTTTGGTGATGATCTGGATATCTTAAATCAATCCTTAACTTTATTGGATAGGAGACAATGCGACAATGCTACTTGGTGGGTTCCTGCTCATTCCGAGTGCTTCCCGGTTTAATTATAGGCTTCATTTTAGTTGACTTTTATGCTGCTATATGTTGCTTTAATAGAGAGGTATTCTCTTGTGTACTGTTTTTATCTGTCTCTTTGATTGATTGTCTCTTTTTTCTCAGATTGCCAGATGGCTTCACTGAGCTGCGAACACTGGCCCATCTTTCACTCAACGATGTGACATTACAGACATTACCCAATGACATTGGAAAGTATGTATATGGCTCATTGTTGCAAATATTAACAAAGTTTCATTTGTTTTCACTGAAAAAGTATTAACAGGTAAAAGTTGTTTAATAATTCTGTTGTTTGTTTTTTTTCGTTTCGTTTTTTTTATTGGGTTTGTTGCCTATCATCTAAAATAAATAGTCTTCGACCCTTAGTGATAATAAGGCTATTTGTAGCGCTTCACCAAAGTTTTCACAGTTTTCCCATACTCTATCACATTATAACAACAGACTTTAGGGGCTGTAAATAATCACAATTAATTGAAAACCATATACTGACAGAATAAATCAACCTTAAAAATACCTTTGTTCCTAGATTATTGAATGAATAAGCTTCAGATTGGTTAAAAGTTTCAATCATTTAGCTTTAATTGAAAGCCTTGAATATTTTATGCAACTTCTAACAGCTTCAATAGAACTGTGAACAGTACATTACCATTAATCTAAGCACAATTCCTAAATGTTGAGTGAGAGTTTAACATTTGCTGTTAACAGAAGATAAAGTTCAATTTCCAACATATAAACAACTGAGGCTACTTTTTAACCTCAAGTCAGTTACTAACACTAACAATCCATGTTCCAGCCCGTTTTTACCAGGGAGTTGTTTACTTTTTCAGACCTGCACTTACTGATGTTGGCTCTGAAGCTCTGGAGAATCTAGCTGGAGAATTTCTGCCGCACTGTGGATGCTGATGTTAGCGATATCAACATCTGTGTTTACCGCAACAAGTTACAGTGAAATGGCTTTAAAGCTTGAATGCCACTAGGGGACTGGACTGACGTTTGTGCTCCAGATTCACAGGTGTAAAAGAAACAAGAATTAAAAAGGTATAAAAAGAATTGGATTTATTGCATAATTATTAGTTATTTTAATGCTTTTAAATCTTTATTAATTAATCAAAATTAACAAATTAAAGTTCCAGCCCCATTAAAACTGCATCATATGAATTTCTCCTCTTAGTTGATACTTTTTGGCACCACATTTCACTTTAAGTAAAACTAAGTTTTTTGTAAGGCTTTACGTCTCAAACAACATAAAATTAGATGGAGATCATTAGGGAGGATTCCATTCTCATTTCTACTTTTGCCCCTCATTTGATTTTAAGTCTGATTTTTGACTAGGTCAGCATAAAGACCAATTTATGCTTCTGACGCATAGCCTCTGCAACCGTCAAATCTGTCTCTGTGCGACCACGCCTCCCGCGCAGAGGTTCTGCAACAGTCGTTGCGCACCTCAAAAAAATCCTGACTCTGCGTCGGGCACACTTGAATTAGCTTTAATCTAGACCATCCCACTGTAATCCAGTCTTCATGTTTAAGGCCATTGTTCGGCTTGAAAGTGATCCTTCAGTCCAGTCTCTTGTCCATCTGCTCTAGAAAATCTTCCCAAACCATAATCCTGTCATATCTTTATTGCTCTGTTAAAGTGACGAGTGATTATCCCACTTTCTTCATGGCTTGTTTCAAAATATACATATTATGGGATGCCTTCAACAGTGGCTTTAATCGTGCTACTCCTCCATAAAGACCAGATTTTTGGAAGCCACAACTAATAGTTATCTTTTCAGTAGCTCTACCATTCTGAGATCTTGACTTTATTGATGGATAGTGGGTATTTGTAGGTATGAAACTGTTCCATACTATTTTCAGATGCTTGGTTTTCGTGATGCAGTATGTTCAATAACTTTTCTAATAAAACTTTAAGGCCCTCAAAGAGCAGCTGCATTCATACGGAGGTTACACCCTCTCTTAACAACCAACTAGGTGACTTCTAAAGCTAATTTCCTTTCATTTCAAACTTATGCACCATTTTGTTACGGTATGTCACACCGCAGCAAAATTACAATGACGTTTAATGGTTGTAATGTGACATTCCAAAAGTTCAATGGGTTTAAATAATTTGGCAAGGCCTCTTCAAAAATCTGACACTGCTCAAACCAAGCTGCCACCTGGAAGGTAGACCAATTAGTATATTGAGAGATTGATGGTGGATGAGCCTCTGAGTGGCCAGGCAGCCCTGATGACCAGACCTGCCGTTTGTCCAATCAACATGCATCTCCTTCCTCTTATGCCAACTCCTCTGCCTCCTTTTCTCTTTCTCCTTTAACAGTCTGGGCAATTTGGTGACCTTAGAGCTCAGGGAGAACCGGTTGAAGTCTCTACCTACGTAAGTGTCAAATCTGCTCACTGTTTACATTTAAGTATACATGTTTTGCCATTGTTTACAGTCACTATGAAAAACACACCTAAGTCATCTCTGTTGATGTTTTGGATCAGATTTCTTCATAGCCATTCAAAAAATCTCAAGTATGCAGATTTCTTTTTCAATTAAATCTCTAGCCTTTACCTACATACTGTAGAGTAAGATCCAAAGCCTTCTGTGAATGAGAGATCACATGGTATGCTGTTACCACAAGGGGAGCCGTATCCTTTGTTCCTTTATTCAGGTGACGTAACTTCTCGTCTGTCTTATGCGCAGGTCACTCTCTTTCCTGGTGAAACTGGAACAGCTGGACCTGGGCAGCAATGAACTGGAAGTTTTGGTTAGTTCATTTTCTCACCCAATATCCAAACAAAACCCTTAAATTTCACATAGGTCCTCACTTAAAGACGCTTGCCTGTCTTTTAGGGTTCTGTCCTTCCTTCCTTTTGAAATAGTTATGATCCTAAAGACTCATTTTCCTCAGCATGCGTTGCATAGGTGCTTTTTCAGCACTGAAGCAGCAGAGAAGTGCAGGAACTCCCACCTGTCTGAACAGCGCTGGGTAAACAATTCCTCCCGATGGGACACAGGGACGACACTAAGCAAACAGTGACTTCATAACAAAACCTTGACTGTGTGTCCAATCAGGAGCCAGTGTTTTACATTTTTCCATTAGATTTACTGTGAAGGACAGGGGATTACAGTGTAATTTAGAGCTGTAAATGATGCAGCCTAATGTTTTTACTTCATTGTAGACTAACAATAAAACCTTCTGATTAACGGAATTGGTTACATGACTTTATTTGTTTTCTATTGCATAGACGCTTTAAATTATTCATTCAGACACATTTTGTGTGTGTATTAGTTAATATTCTCTCTGAAACTATAAACTGTGTCTAAGTTTCAGCCTTCTAGCTTTAAGAGTATTGAGGTAGTCCCAAATCCTTTATGTCTGTATATCAACCACTCATTGCTATGCATGGTTACTACTGGCAGTAAAACAGAGCATCAACACGATGGTCCTACCAACCTGCTCCACACTTCTACGTAGTTTGCACTTCTAGTTTGCACTGGTACATGTTTTCACCTGGACTCTTCCAAACTTACTTACAACTTGTCATTTTCTCCTCTCCTCAATCAACCAAGGATGCAAATATTTGACTTGGATTATTCTGTCAAAAACTGTGGTCAATGTACAACCTGCTAAGAAACATTTGTTAGTGGGGGGAGGGTCGGATGTATTTTTTGTGATATGTGATTAATATATGAAATCTATGATATATTCAAGCTTGTTTAATTAAAGTCCTTTGAAGTTGTGTGTTACAACGTATTTTGTACCTTTATCCCTTATTTTGGGTACAAAATAGAGCCAACTTCTCTATACCTAAACAGGTATGTTTGATAAAAACAATAAGGCAGTAACTTCAAAAGAATTGGAAATTTATGCTAACTACTATGCAATAGTCCCTAATTACAATTCTGATTATTTGTTTGGTTTCAGTTTATAACAGATCCATGGTTATTTTGAAGAGATCATGCTCTTAAATATCTCACTAAATAGAAAACAATAGAAAATCTCTTTATTGTCCCACAATGGGGAAATTATGGATTGGAGAAAATCATCAAAGGATTATAGAAAAAAAATGGTTGCACAAATATGGACCTTAGAGAAATGAATAGGAATAACATAATAGCAGAGAGTAAATGATGGAAATTATGACTCAGAAGTTATCCACTGGTCTTTTTTCATGTTTGCAGCTTTCTGATTGGGCCAGATTCCACTAACTGTAAACATGCATTGTGCAGAAGTCTGATTTCCATGTCTTTGCAGTAAAAATAGCAACCTATGTTGTGTTTTCAAAATGCTCTTTGTTTCTGATGTGCTTTATCCTGTTTTGTTTTAGCCGGACACGCTCGGCGCTCTCCCCAACCTCAGAGAGCTGTGGTTGGACCGTAATCAGTTGTCTTCATTACCACCTGTAAGTGCAGTTCTTGAATAAACACATCTCCTGCATGACGTGTTTCCCTTTGACTGTGTAATGAAGTAAATGACTATGCTTTTGAGTTAATTACACAGTCGTACCTGTTCATTTAATTCCTGCAAACAGGAGCTAGGTAACCTTCGGCGACTGGTGTGTCTGGATGTCTCTGAGAACCACCTGGAGGAGCTTCCATCAGAGCTAAGCGGCCTCCTGGCTCTCACCGACCTGCTGCTCACGCAGAACCTGCTCGAAGTCATTCCAAACAGTATAGGTGAAAAAAGCTTTAACTGGTTCAGTACTGTGGAAAACTCCTTTCCCTTTGGTTTGTTTAAAAAAAAAAATAGGACACTCTCTCTTGTGTGTTTGTACAGCACACTGTTATTTTTTGCTCTGCAAAATTATAGTTTCTATAAAGTTGGTTTGGAAAACATTTGTGTGCCTTAAGACTCTTGTTTAATAAAGGTGCTGCTGCCCTCTACTGGAGTAATGATGTCAGTGAAGAACTGAGAAAATAGACTTATTTTAAAGATGACACAGACATATACCCTCCTAAACACCACCTGGAAAAGTTGAATATAGGTATTTTTTTCTAGATTTGAGTTTGGGAAAACATTTGCCTCTCCAGTCTGGATAATGAACCCATCATATAAAAACGGATTTTGGCCTTATTCCAGTCCATTCATCCGTTCGTTTCTCCTTCCTTCCTTCCTTCCTGAAGTATAAATAAAGACTGCTCATTGGAGTCTATGGAAAGATTGACTTGTGGTAGTAAGCAATGATTTAGTATGTCTGAAGGCTCAGATACATTTCTAAACGTTTTGTGTTCTTTTCCCAGGTTCCTTAAAGCAGTTGTCCATCCTGAAAGTGGACCAGAACCGATTGACTCAGCTGACGGACTCTTTAGGAGAGTGTGAAAACCTCACAGAGCTTGTTCTGACAGAAAATCTTTTACAGGTACTATTTTATTACGATAAAGTAAATCTGTCCATGCGCGCCATTTCTTTTTACAGGATTTGAATCTCCTTCGTTTCCCCTCACAGACGCTTCCTCGCTCGCTGGGCAAGCTGAAGAAGCTGACTAACCTGAATGTAGACCGGAATCGGCTTGGCAGCGTTCCCAAAGAACTTGGCGGCTGCACCAGCCTCAACGTCCTCTCGTTGAGAGATAACCGCCTGAGCAAACTGCCCGCTGAGCTGGCAGACGCCACCGAGCTGCATGTGCTAGATGTAGCTGGAAACAGGTAGCCTCACCTTCACTGTTAATAAAACACAAACTTTACCTAGAGGTTCTGTGCCTAAATAGAGCCAGTTTTCCATAAGAAGCAGCATCATACGGATATTATTTTGTTACTGTGATTAAAGAAACTATATAATTAACATATAATTGTTAAACTATAATTAAATTGTTTATCTGTCAAAGCAGTGAAAATGTTCTGAGAAATGTGATTTCAGTGTTGATGCACATTTAAAAAGTCTAGCCATTAAAGAGCTAGCTAGCTTAAACTCCCAACTAAATTCATAGTAAACGTTTTTGTATTTACACTTGAAGTTGAATGCGACATCAGAAGTTTGAGCGTAAAAGCGTTTTTGTTGTTTTTTTAATGCTTGGGTATCCTCCCTGCATTAACGTTAATATTTTTTGTTAAAGTACAAACTGAAAGCATTAAATGAATCATGTCTGCTCAGGTTTTTCACCTTTGGGTTAGAGTTTAGTCTTTCTAGATTGAAGTCTCATATGGAGCTCTTTCTCTTCACCCACTTAAAGGAATAGGTTCTGCTTGAACTTATGTCATCTTTCCTTGTTGTCCAGACTACAAAACTTGCCTTTCGCCCTAACAAACCTCAACCTAAAGGCCATGTGGCTCGCAGAGAACCAGTCCCAGCCCATGCTCAAGTTCCAGACCGATGATGATGAGCGAACGGGAGAGAAAGTGTTGACCTGCTATTTGCTCCCCCAACAGCCGTCACCAAGCCTTGGTGAGCCATTTATTCAGAAGAACAGACCATATATTCAGAAGAATGCTCTGTAAAGATCAATAATTCACAGATTTGATTTTGTAGGTTTATCCGCTAAGATAGAGCTGCTTCTGATAGCATATTTGGGTGGTTTAATTTGATTGAAATTAATCATCGCTGCGTTCCTTACCCCACAGAGAACCTTCTGCAGAACAGCGTGGACGACAGCTGGACGGACAGCAATCTGAACAGAGTGTCCGTCATTCAGTTCCAGGAGGAGACCAAAGCTGAAGAGGAGGATGATGAAGCTGCAGCAGAGCTTAGAGTGAGTAAATGCTACACCTCCATCATTATGATAAAATATTCTCCTTCCTACTCATCCTTCATCAGCTCTCATCTTCTGTTAAATCATTACTAAGATATTTTTAGGAGAAATCTTTTAGTTCATCTGATATTTTTTTTTCACAAACACCTTCTAAAGTGCTTATACTGATTTGACCAGATTCTAGTTTTTCTACCAGCTTTGTCTTACTTATTATCGGAAGCTCAAAAGTTCCGATTTACAGCTGCTTTAGTTTAATTAATTTCCTTTAACTCCAAGTCTTATTTACATCTGGATGACCACAGATTAGGTCATTCTGATGCTCTTATTAGGCTGGACATTTCAAACACATTTAGCATTTAGCAAACTTAGTAGTTTCTGTGTTTAAAAAATGACATCTTTTGTAGCAGCCTCTATATTCAAGACTGTTATTAGTATGACGGTTTGGTATTATGTCCAGCGACAGCCTAACCTATGCATAACGCATGTCACAAGCCAGTGTCCTGAGTGGGGCAGCGATGCACCTGGAGGCGCCCCGACCTGGATAAAAACATTTCTTTGATCGCGGTATGAACCTAGCTGTTGTTTACTGAGGATGATGTTGACATGTGCTAGCATTTTTCAGAGTGCTTCAGCGTACTCATAGTTTTCCGCATGTCAGGCATATGTCAGGCAGCTCTAAATCGTCAAGGTGTGACAGGGGCTTTAGTTGTGGTGCATTCAGAATCAGTTAAAAGAAAGTGGGATTCCCTTTCCGCCTGCTTGATCGGGCTGTTTGCGATCAGCTAGTACATTTCTATAAAAGAAATCAAAGAGTCTGTCTTTTGCTGATGATGAGACATTTATTAGTCAGCTGGTTTCACAAAGGAGTTTTCTTTTTCCTCAGGGTCTCCAGCGCAGAGCCACCCCTCATCCCAGTGAGCTGAAGGTGATGAAGAAGGGCATTGAGGACAGGAGGAATGAGGTCTTCACATCCAGACCCGATGGAGAAGATGAGTCCCTTGACCCACAGGTGATAAAAATCAGACTTTTAATTGATGACTTGTCCAGGGTTGCCTGGATCAACTGGCATTTTGTAAGCAATCTCACTTTTTAGGAGAAACGACTGAGTGATGTTTCAAATCAGAGCCACGACTCCCAGGTGTCCAACAGCACACTCTCTGCCACGTCACACGAGGACAAACACAATGTAGTTGCTAACTCACAGAGGGAGGACATGGTGGATGGCCAGTCTCCTCAGGAGGAGGAAGACCTGGATGAGATGGAGGTGGAGTACATTGAGGTAAACAATGACTGTTAAAAAATGTTAAACAGTGTAAGAATTTTTTTCTTTGCTGCAGGTCAGTCTCTTCTATCCTCTTACCTTTGAAAGTTGACCACATCTTGTTATGGTCATGGATCCCAAATTTAATGTCATAATCTCTGAGATATTTATCGTTTCCATCCTGTGACGTGTTGCTCCTTCTATCAAACTTTTCCTGGATTGTTTTTGAGAGCGTTTTGACCCATCCTTTGTTTATTCTTGCTCTTCTACATTCAACAAAAATATAAACCCAAAACTTTTGTTTTTGCAAAGAATTTTTAATGAAATATTCCCTTGGATAAGAGGCGACACATCAAAATATAATGATGCCATCATGTCGGTCTGAAGGGGGCTTCATCAGAGAAATGCAGTTTTTTGTTGTTGTTTTTTTCTCCAGTCTTTCCCTGTCCAGTCATAATACTTCATTTTTGATTTATTAGACTAACCATATAATCACAGATATGGCAGTAGATCATTTTGTGGCTGGGCTAGCAGATGTTTTTTTTTTTTTTTTTTTTTTACAATTTACTGCCTTCACTGGATCTCCTCGCAGATGAGAAGAAACTTAATATCGTGGAAAACTAAATTTATTTTGGTTTTCCATTCAAAATTGATTTTGGAGATCAGAGGCCTAAAGAGAAGGAAAACTTCAAATCCAAGTGTTTTTTTTTAGTTCTGAAAAACTCATTCCATAGTACAGTATATGACCGGTGTGTTTGACTGAGACGGCTTTCTCATTATTTAATGCATCTACTGCAGAGTATTTATGGATGCAGTCATTTATTTTCATCCAAAAGGATGATCTGGAACCACTCAGCAACAGCACAGTCCCTTTTCCTTTCAACATTGATAAGATGCCTCTGAGATCCATGTTTCAGTCATGGCTCAATCTTTGAATCTCCCTCAAACTCTTAAGTATCTCATTGCTTCCACTGTATTGAGTCTGTGGAGTCAGTTGGTTTTCTTTATGATAATAAACTTTTCACCAATCTTGACTGTATGCCCTGATTGAAGTGTCTGTTTAGAGTGCCTTGAGATGAAATGCCAGTAGCCGGCGTTCTTTGAATAAAACTAACTTTGCAGTTGTATTAATATTTCTTGAGATTGACCCTTGGACTCTGTGTTAATTGGCACCATTAAAAACTAGTAAAGAATAATAAAAAATAACTAAAACTATTAGCCAGAAATCTACAGCAACTCTTGCTTTTAAATCTCTGAGATGGAATCACTTTCTTTCCCAAGCCAACCGTGCACTTTGCAGAAGAACCAATTATCCGCGGTGGAGATGAGGATGATGATGAAGAAGACAGAGAGAATGGGGAGAGGAGCGACGAAGAGGACGAGAGGCCAGCTTTTCCCCAAGAGAAGCAGCGGCTGATCAGAAAGGACACACCACACTACAAGAAGCACTTCAAAATCAACAAGCTGCCCAAACCCGAGGCCGTGGCCGCACTGCTGCAGGGCTTCAGTCCTGATGGGCTCAACTCCCCGACACAGCCTGCTGAGGATGAGCAAGAAGAGGAGCAGGAGGGGGCTGAGCTGGCTGTAGGCACCCCTCAGCACCATCACAGAATAGAAGAGCTGGACGACATCCGGCATCAGGGCAGCTCCAGCCAAGTCAAGGTAAACCTGATTCAGGCTCTCGCAGCATGCAGTCTGGATTTATGGGAGACGGTATAAAAACTAGAAAAACATTCATCCTCACCATCAGTTTTAAACATCCCTCAGTAGTGAAACACATTTGTGAGAAAATTACCATAACCTCACATGAGAGACAACCTCAGACCACAGTTTATGCATATTATCTACACGTAAATCATGCTATCAAAATCTGCTTTTTCAGCAGAACACCGATTCATTCGAAAACCAAACTTCACACTGCAAATCATCTGCTGATAATGTTTCCACTCTCTGCTTTTCATAACATTTCACCCATGTGCTTATGTGCACCACTGATTCTAGAAACGTCTGATCAGTTGCTGCTGATTCCTTAATAAATGTGCAGTATTTGGGGAGACTCAATGACTTGTATTGATTTATTTTCAAATCCTGCTTAACACAACGATCATCTCACCAAATCTGTTCTGTGTGTGTTGTTATGAATGTGGTTCTGTTTGTGTGGCTGAACTTGGACCAGACAGAACATTTACTGGCAGAGCTGGAATATGAGATCTAACGAGCCTCGTATTCGATAAAAACTCATTATAGAAGTACATTTATTTCAATAGATTTTTTGTTTTTTTATGCTTGAATTTCAATTAAAGTATTTTAAATGTTATAAGTTATGGGATAGATTAACAAAACACTGGTACCACTATAAGGCGTTAAAGATAATAGTTTAATAAACTGCGGTGTACTTTAACATTGGATACCCCTGGTAAGATCGATGCATTAGAAAAAACACGTTTTAGAATAAAGTACCTTTTTTTTGGCAGCAGCATATTTAATATAGAAGCTGGTTTAGGGACAACTATTGAGGAAAAAATTTAACTTGTCAAAAATGTGGGCTTTCTTAAAATACCGATTAGCTCATCAATTCTGCGAGGAAAGTCACTGTTTAGGAGAAAAAAAAATCAATTATTCAAGCTGTACACATCTTTTTAGTGTAAAAAATAAAAACAATATTAGGAAACATGTCTATAAAAAACCAACAGTGCCAGAAGGATTGTTCCTTTTGCTTTTCACATCGTATATAAAACATTTTTTATTTTATTTTTTTAAACTATCGAGAATCAACCAAGTTTTAGTTTTTCTATCTTCTTCCGCTTACAGGGTTGCGGTGGGGCTACATGGAGTACACCCTAGACAGGTCGCCAATCTGTCATAGGGCAACACAGAGACACACAGACATACCATTCACACACATTCAGACATATTTTTGGACCAGCCGAGGAGAACCCAGATATGCACGGGCAAAACATGCAGAAAGACCCCTAGCCAGGAATGGAACCCAAAACCTTGTTGCCGCAAGGCAACAGGGCTTCCAAATGCACCACTGTGCAGTGTGTTTTAGTACATGCATCCTCATATTTCATAGATTTATCCACATACTTTATCACAATTACATTGTGATGTGTAATTTCATAGATCCAACTCTATACTGAACTAAATGCATCAGGTGTCTTTTGTGTGTTGTTGTTGTATTTTTATTTTTTTTATTCCTGGTCTTGCTCCTAACAGAGCTGGTTTATTTATGAAAATCTGCTTCAATAAAAAACTATTTCCAATCTTCACCAGGGGAGCTAAAAAATGAAAAATGTGGCCAATAAATGGCTATACAGTCAATTTGATTGTTAGTCACATTTTACTTCTTTTAAATTCTATTTTTTATGTTCCTAAATATCACCAAGATCTATACATTAAATGTTAGCACCCAGTACAGCAAATTAAATTTTGAGGACTTAAGCAATGAAAAAAGTAAAATTTTTAGTGTATTGCACAAAAATATTCTTTTTCCCATCTATAAATCATGGCTTAACCAGTCCTCTATGATTTTACCATCTAGGAAGTAAATCCTTATCTTACAGTTTGTAGCTTGTGCTTCTTCTGCTTTCTTGTTTTTGCTCACGCTGCACACTGGTGTTTGTTTTGCACTCTGGCTCAGCTCCTTGGTCTTGTCTTTCCACCTCTGCCTGTATTTGCTTTCGGTGGCTGGGGAGCGAAAGTGGAGTCACTTCTGCTTCAGTAGGCAGATAGTGATGTGGAACGTGTGATGTTAATGGAGAGCGTGTACCGCGTGGGTGTGGGAATGAGTGGATATATTAATTTTGGCCTGACTAATCCGCATGCCTCTTGCTGGTTCCTGTCCTAACAGGGGGTGTCATTTGATCAAGTCAATAATCTGCTGATTGAACCTGCTCGAATTGAGGAGGAAGAGGTCTGTACCTATTATTTTCCACCCTGTGTGCCCATGTGTGCATCATACATCCACCTAAGCTAACAGACGTTCAGGAAGGGGAGAGAAATACCCTCAAAAATCACAAATAAATTCCTAACAGATGTTTAACGGGAGCATAAGTGTGGCAGAACTCCTAATTACTTAAGACTGGAAAAGTACAAGAAAGGCAAACATTTTGATATCATTTGACAAATTATGATTTATGTTATCAAAAATAAGCTCTTACAGAGCTGGCTGAAGAAAGCATCTTTAAGTCTTTCTTACCTAACACCCAACATGAGGTGTTTTTTTATATCTAACCATGTATTTTTCTGAAAACTTTGGAAAAGCAAAATTAAGATGGTCATTCTTTGTTTCTCCATACTATAAAAAACTCTTTCAAAGCAGGCACTTGGTACACAAGATTGTTCCATAACTATAAATGATAATGCATAGAAAATATATCTGAATAGTTCTAAGTCACCTTTAATAGAATCATTTAGATTTTTAAATGAGACAGGATTGTACAGAATTTCCAGTGTATAATCCTTGGTCAGGGTTATGCTGTGAAGATTTTTTAAAGGGTTTATGTTTGTGCTATATGTTGTCCTGCCATGAAAATGCTGCCAGAGCTTCCTTTTCTTTCTAACTTTGATGGTGCAAAGCTCAGGTTGTGGCACACTGCATGTTTCCTTGCTCTCATCTCGCTCTGCAGCTTTGCTCTCTGTTTTTCTCTCCATGTTGCTCATTTCTAGAATGTGATTTTTCTCCAAAATTATTTAAATTTTTTCAATTCAAGGTAATTTAAGCAGGAAAATGTCTTTGCATGGATAAATCCTTTAGGTTCAATTTAAAGTGCAACTATAGAACTTCCTAAATAACAAATGGCTGTGACTTTAAATGCAGGGAATAGCATGTTTACTCCACTTTCCTCCCTCCTCTAGTTTCCATCCACTCTCTTTGCATGAGTTTAATATTTGAGATGTCATGCCGCTCGTGTAATGGTTGCCAAAAAAGGCATAATTTTCCGTCACACAATCTCTTAACTTGTTACATAGCTTAATGTAGAACGCATGTTCTTTGTGATGCATCCTCCTTATGTTCTGTATTGGAAAGTAAGTTACTTTTTATTGTGAAAAATCTTTTACATTTTTAAATTCTGTCACCATTTTATGCTGAAAGTTCTCTGTTTTACAACCAGGCTGTGAATACTCCCAAACTGTCATATTAATGCTTATTTAGTAAAGAAGATCAATAGAATCCCCCGTTATATATCTGATACTTACTTACGTTTCCTAACTAAACCTAAATCCCCCCAGTCCTTCATCTTTTAAATGCCTTATTCAGTTGCGTCTATAGAATCATTTGTAAATCATATTTTAAAATGTTCAAACTAATCTCTCTTGGCTTTAAGGTGATCCTGTAGCAAGTATTTATTAAGAGTTCATTTAATCTTTGTACAGCACAAAGTTAGCTTAGATCTGTAGTTATACAATAATGTTATATTGCTCTAACCCAAACATTTATATTTATTTATTTTTCAGACAAGTAGACTAATTTTTTTACTGGGTTTACCTGGAGTCTAAAAAGCGTTAAAAGTCCAAAACGGTTTCCTTATGCAGGACTCTTCACTTTGTAACTAATTTTTCTCAATTTATTTACATTTCTGCTTGACCTAGAAGATGATGCTACCACCTTTGTTACACATTACGTGCATCTGGGGGGAAAAAAAGAAAAAGACATTGTTATTGAAGGATATTCTCATAGCTCAAAAATTACAAAGGTATATTAATCTGCCTTTTTGTCAAAAATAGCATTGGTTTTCTGCCAAAGTTAGGATCTCATTTTAATGAGTCTTTATTGAGGTGCTTACTGATGGTAGACTAAAGGTCAGTCATCATCATAAAGGATAAAACCAAAACCAGTAAAAAGCTCATTTATCAAACAAGATTATTTTCACCCTCAAAACCTGGTCTGACCTTTTTTGAAGTTGGTATTCGTTCATTCATGCGGTGCCTGACTTGTTTTATCAACGTTGCAGCACTCTCTGACCATTGTGCGACAATCTGGTGGACTTGGTATCAGCATAGCAGGAGGAAAAGGATCTACACCTTACAAGGGAGATGATGAGGTGAAAAGTCCACCTGGATTTGGACAGGCTGAGGATGGCACCAAGGAAATGTGGACTGCAGGGTTTGAATACTTTCTTTTATTTTTTAAGGGAATCTTCATCTCCAGAGTATCTGAGGACGGTCCTGCTGCAAGAGCAGGAGTGAAAGTGGGAGATAAGCTTCTAGAGGTACAAATGAGCATGATTCTAATAGATCAGAGACGTTTCTCTCTCGACCTGTTGAGTTTTACCCACATCCGTTTGTCAGGTGAACGGCGTAGACCTTCATGAAGCAGAGCATCACACAGCAGTTGAAGCTCTCCGTAGCTCCGGTGCGACGGTTTCCATGACAGTACTGCGGGAGCGCATGGTGGAGCCCGAGAACGCCATCACCACCACACCGCTGAGGCCAGAGGACGACTACTTCCCGCGGGAGAGAAGGAGCAGCGGCCTCGCCTTCAACTTGGAGGGCAGTCCCAGCGGCACCCGGCAGACTTTCTCCACCTGCCTGATCCGGAATGACAAGGGCCTTGGATTCAGTATCGCAGGAGGCAAAGGCTCAACACCGTATCGTACAGGGGACACGGTAAGCTGCACCACTGTTAATGACAGCATTTTTCACAGTGTGTTTTTTGTGTTCTTTTTTCTATTTCCAGGTTAAAAACTATACCATTATAAACCACTGCTGTCATTTCATTTTTTTTTAATATTTTGTATAAATTCACTAATGAGGAATTTGGAAGTTAGGAAGTCCCAACACATACAGTAACTGTCACAGTGAAAGATATCCGTCTTTTAGCGATGCCTATTCTGGCCACCGCGTTTACAGTCGTCACCGGGGTGACAGAGATATGAATAGCCGACCCTGATACATGATAGTTCCACTGATGGGACATGGTGAGAGGTGTAGACGCAGCTCTGTAGCTCAGGAAGCACAGGGGGGCAAAAGGACTCATGGACGTGTGATTTAGGCAGGTCAGACTGTAAGTGTTGGCTCTTTTTCAAACTTTTGTTTTTAATGAAGGCAGTTGCGTGTTGTATGGTTGGTTCTATGGTGGATGTGATGCCGCAGCCTTTGCCTCTGCGAGTATTTTCAGGTTATGCTTTGGAGCAGGATAGCAGCTCACATGGTTCCTCATTAATTATGTTCCTTAGTTAGTTAGAGCAGAGAAGGGGCATATCTTCATGGGGGATGGATTAAAGCAGGGGTCTTCAACTTTTTCCAGGCTAAGGAGCCCGAAACTGATGGCGAGATGGAGCGGGGACCCCCTAATTATATTATTGTATTAAATAGTGTTATATCAAACTGGTCCTATAGTCTTTCTATTACATGTGGAGTAATATAACGAAAGTAATTTCTCCCTGGGATTATTAAAGTATTTCTGATTCTGATTCCTGGTTGATGGGACAGGTGTTGTGAATGAAACGGTGCCCAGCTTGAAAGAGCTCCTTAGTGTCGCTGAATGTGTGCATTAATGACTGAAAGACATCTTCTGCCTCCGTTGATCTGTTTACTACAGTGTGTTGAATTCATATTAATGTGGATTTAAAGACATTTCAATTAGCGGAAAAAATTGCTCTAATCAACCAAAACTTTTGCGAGCCCCATGCAGTATCTCTGTGGACCCCGCCTGTTGAAGACTTCTAGATTAAATGGTTTTGGTAATTAAATGTGCTTTTATTGGACTTAATCTGGACCTTTTTTTATAGTAACTAACAGGATTATATAAGAACTATTTAAATTCCAGGTGTTAAAGATAGGAAAGGCTCTGTGTATGCACCCTGATGCTCTATCTCTCCGATTCTTTTCCCTGAAGAGAGATCACTCGGAGACTCTTTAAATAACACTTCATAACCTATATGTATTAAATAACCAAGAGACATGACAACAGATCTTGATAGAATCTTGTTTTTACATCCTCCCATTTTTGTAATCAAAGTTTAGTCTTTTAAGCCAAACATTTTACGTTTCCTACAAGTCATGACCAGCATCTTTGTTATTTTGCTTTTGGTCAAAATTATGCACAAGGGTTCATAAAGCATATTTTTAGATAAGAGATGAAAAGAAATTTTTGAAATTAGTGACCATGTGTTGGTTTGCAGGGCATCTACATTTCTAGAATCGCCGAGGGAGGAGCCGCACACAGAGACAGCACGCTGCGTGTCGGAGACAGGGTTCTCTCCGTGAGTACAACCATTTTAACATTAAACTTTGATTTATTTCTCAGTGCTGCACTGATCTGATATTTCATTTTAAACTCTGATTTCCATTTATTTGAAGCTTTAAGATGCAGAACCATTTTTAGCAGCTTCCAGTCCTTAAACAGTAAATTAAATGCATAGTTTTAAGCAGGGTCCGTCTCACACTGTGGGTTTGAGAGCAGTTCTGTCAAGCTCCATTTGACTATTTTAAAGCAAAGACTAATTGTTATAAAGGTCAAGAAAATATATGTATTAATAACCTTGAAAATCTTGGAATTTTATTAAACTAGATTTGCAATAGATTATATCTATGGAACAACAGTAAAATGTTTCCTTCTGTTCTTTTTTGTGTTTAAACTAATGTTTTAGTTTGGCTGATGGCCAGTACATAGTATATAGAGTGCTATATCAAGTCTAATAACCCTAAAGCACTTTAAACTGCATTTAAGAATTAATCTATGTTGATGCTGGTAAGCTACGCTGTAGCCACCGCTGCCATGGGGCACCCTGCAAAGGTAGGGAGGCCACACACAGACAACATCAGCCATTCTGATCACCATCAGTACGCAATGCTGGTGAATTTTCTTCCCTAGGATAGAGAGACTTAGTGGGACAGCACACCGGTTACACCTCCTGAAACAGTGTTAGCCCTCTAACACTTTGGGATCTTTGTCAAAATGCTTTTAAGCAGAACTAATATAGAATGCCATTAGCATCCCTAATTTGAGAGAATTGACAGTTTTGGAGGAGTCAATGAATATTCAAGGTGTTAAATCAACAGCTTATGGCCTCCTGCATGTCTTTGTATTTTTTTCCCCCTCCAATCACATTTTGAAGTTTGCTTCTTTGTCTTCTTATCTTTATTTGTCGTCTATATGGGTGATGAATGCACTGCTGCTGCTCTGTTCTGAAGTGTCTCCTTTAAGTCATGCAGCCTTGGATGTGTTTTACTTTCTCTCTGGCAGTTATTCCCCCTTCCCTCTCCTTTGTTGTCTTCTGTTTTTACCCTCCGTCCCTCTGCATGCTCACTAACGCTGAGCGAGTCTCCGTGCCTGCTTGGTGGTGGGTGTGGTGTTGCTCTGCTGCTGTGATAGATGAATGCTTCCACAGCAGCTGAGTTTTTCAGCTAGCGGTAAGGGCCGTTACTGTCGGGTCAGTGCTGACCTCTGCTTGTCAGGATGGAGCACTGTGCAGTTTTTAACACTGAGCTGTCAACAAGGGCAATCTTATAAACAAAAAGAATAAAACAGTAATTTAATTGCCTTTATTGACTTAAGAACTGTTACTTTGGTGAGAACTCAAGTTTTCCACTCATCTTAAGTAAACAAAGGCAAAAAGTTGTTATATTGAAAATAGATCCTGGCCGATGAATCGATCGGGCTCTATGTCAGCGTCTGGCTCATAAATCAACATCGGCCAAAAGGGGACCCATTTAAGAAGTCATTTTCTGCTGCAATCCTCAAAAAGAAACTTCTGTGGAGCTGATTCTGCTCCTCTGCCCCTCCCTTGCTGAGCACTGAGCTGCGCCTGATATTAGGGGCTTTAAAAACAAACGAACAAAAAAAAACAATATCCTATATTGGCCGATAATATAAACGAAAAAATCATTAACATGCAAATACACAGGATAGGCACTGCCCAAGCATAGTTCTACTACAATTCTCATAATAACCAAAAATATGATTCGAGACCAAAAAATAGAACTATAGAACTAACATAAGCAACTTTAATTTGAGCAGTTACCATAAGACTGTAAATGGAATCAATGTTCGAGATTTAGATTTTGCCTCAAATCTGTGGTGTTTTTTTGCTTTACAGGGCTGGAGCCCTGACTAACTTTAACCCTGCAGATTCTGCATCCAACAGCTGTTGCATCCTTCATGAAGTGGCTTCACACCTGACTGTGAAATAAATATATGTATACATTTAATAATTTAGTGTATTTTACTAATTACGTTTTAGTTCTACACATGGACCTTCAAAAAAGAAAACAAGTTGCTGCATACAGCATAAAGTGAAAACACGCAGGCTAATAGGAGGTGTACATAAGTTAGAGCCATTTAAAAATGTATTTAATGAAAACATTTATTAAATAATTTATGAGCTCAGTACAACCTGCATGTCAGTGTAAAGTTTTGTGGGACACAATGTAAGAATCTTTTTTTTCCTTTTCAAATTGTTTATTTCACAAAGATCTAAACTTAGAGAGCTAAAATCGAATATGTTTGCCAAAACTAGCGCATAAGAAACTCGTCAGCTCTCCTTAATGCCTCCTTTCCCAAAGGACGTCTGTTGTCATGCAACACTAAAGTGTAGTTTGGCAAAATCACAGCTTTCCATGGAGTAAACTGCTCACTTTCTCCTTCTTCGTCTGCTCCAATATTTAATTCTGTGCTTGCGCTAACAGCAGCTTTGAGCGTGTGTTTGCGGGGGATTAATTGGCCCACAGATTAATGGGTCGGGCTCTACTCCTACCTGTTTGCCAACCTAAACTGCAAACTGAACCTCATGGTTTATTTTTTTTTCTTGTACTTTTCACAATGAAATGGAAAAGGGAATTATTGAGTCCAAAGCTAACAGCTGTCCTGTGAGTTTAGTCTTTTATCTGAGCTGTGGAACGCTGCAGCTCCTCCATGGGCCTCAAGATCTAGTTTCTTCTAATGAATTGTAATATGCAGAATCTATTGACAGCAGCGGTTTGTAAATATTCCTTCTGTTAGCCTTAAATGATTACTGGGAAAATCGTGGTGGGCTCACTCCTCCTCCATGGTTGGTTTCACTGTCGATCCAGATCAATGGTGTAGACATGACAGAAGCCAGGCATGACCAGGCAGTAACGCTCCTTACCGGCACCTCCCCCACCATCACACTGCTGGTAGAGAGAGACCCAAGCGCACCGGGAGGCTCTCCAGGTCAAAACCGGGCACGAGCCCACTCCCCTCCACCCCCGGAGCCCTCAGCCTCTCCTGACCAAGATGAGGAAGGCCTTCAAGGGAACGTGGGAAAGATTGACGACGAGTATCCAATTGAGGTGAGAAGTCTTCATTTTTCTAGAGGTTTTTGATGAGCTGTGCTGCAGAAGCCTGATTGATGGGTGATGTTTTGGTCTCCACCTCACTCCCTATGCTGTTCAGCTGCAGAGAAGATGGTGCATGGTATGATGGCTTGCTGTGATGAAAGGAGTGTGTTTATCGCCTGCTGAGATGTCTTGTTTTCATGATATACCTTACTTTTATTTTTGCTTATGTGCTCAAATTTAAACTTTATTTATACCTTAAAATTCCTGCTGTTCCTTCTGATTCAAACAGGAGGTGACCTTAGTGAAGTCAGGCGGCCCTCTTGGACTGAGCATCGTTGGAGGCAGTGACCATGCCAGTCACCCCTTTGGCATCAATGAACCTGGGGTCTTCATCTCTAAGGTAATGACACTTTATTCACTCAAGGATTTTGTTCTTCTAGTAAGTTGTGTTGTGCTCTTATCATCTGCTCCTTGATCCATCAGGTGATTCCTCACGGTTTGGCTTGTAAAAGTGGCCTTCGAGTCGGCGACCGCATATTAGAGGTTAACTCCATCGACCTGCGACATGCCACGCACCAGGAAGCGGTGCGGGCCCTCCTGGCCAACAAACAGGAGATCCGCATGTTGGTTCGGAGGGATCCTTCCCCACCTGGGATGCAGGAGGTTTTGATCCAGAAACAGTCAGGGGAGAAGCTTGGCATCAGCATTCGTGGAGGAGCAAAAGGTCATGCTGGAAACCCCTTCGACCCCACAGATGAGGGCATCTTTATCTCAAAAGTTAGAAAACCTTTTTGTCCGTAACTTATCAAAAGTCAAACCATATTCTGGTGTTTTTGAGTAATCAGCCAGTTTTGGAAACATAATGCTGTGACTTTGTTCTTTTCAGGTGAGTTCGACTGGAGCAGCGGCCAGGGATGGAAGGCTGCAGGTCGGCATGCGTATCCTGGAGGTGAACAACCACAGCTTGCTGGGAATGACCCACACAGAGGCAGTGAGAGTCCTTCGTGCTGTCGGGGACTCCCTGGTCATGCTGGTGTGTGATGGATTCGACCCGCGTAAGGTCACTGCTGTCGAGGTGAGCCCTCAGAAATAAAAATAGATACTTCACTAACCTTAAACTTAAAAGAGAAGAAGTGATCTTCACACTACATGCAGTAGATCAAATGTTTTATCAACATTTATAGATTTAGAATGCATTACTCAAAGGTGGGCTGAAGAGTTAATAAGAGAAATAGAGCTTTAATTTTTTCATGGTGAGGACTGGACAGTTATTGTCAATGGCAAAAACATCATTCAGCCAAATCCAAGAGTGTGCCATAGGAAACTCCTTAGATACCAAATGCTTTGGCTGCAGCCACAAAACCAATGACGTATCACTGGGACATTGCTCGGAAGCTAGAAAAAACAGTGCTTTTGTTTTATCAAATCATGTCTGCTGTTATTTCTAAGGAAACAGTGATGTGTAGCATTGCATTGCACTCAAAAGCGTAGTGAGCTCTTTGAGTGGCCTAAACGGTAGTCTAGACTCTAGAGGACGGATAAGGAGGAGAAAACAATTCCGTTTCTGATGGGAAATGCGGTTGCAAAGTAAAACAGATTTGCTTTACGGAAATACTAAATAAACCCTCTGTCGCAGGAGAAATCATTCACGTTTTCCATGTTTGGAATCACAGGGCTGATATGGTAGGTGGGGCAGACGATCAATTAAATATTTTAATAAACAGAATAGATACCAATTATAGGAGTTCATAGGGACAGAAAACGAATAAAGTAAAACAATGATCCTCTTTGAATTTAAAACAAAACACAACAATGAGGGGAAAAAAAAGAAAAGCACAGCCTATCACTTTTTCCTCTTTGTGGAAAAAAACAAAAACTTCAACAAACTTCACAGATTGCTCTTTGAGAATCGTAGTAGCCTACATATTTAAACCATCCCGCAGCTGTTAATGCTGCATTTTCCTTTTCTTTAAACATAATTCCCT
Organism: Cyprinodon variegatus; assembly: GCF_000732505.1. NCBI lineage: Eukaryota > Metazoa > Chordata > Actinopteri > Cyprinodontiformes > Cyprinodontidae > Cyprinodon > Cyprinodon variegatus. Next base: position 401,237 of record NW_015151215.1, read on the forward strand.
TTTTTTATATAATAAAATCCGACATCTGCATTAGTTGGAGCATACTAAAGCTCGTCATAGCTTAAGGCCTTGCTTTGTAGCCTCGTCGGCTGATATATTTATTATTTTCTTTTTAATAAAAGTTTCCATGATCTGACCCAGTCAAATGTGGGATATTGTTTAAATTTGACGGGAACTGGGACAGAAGGAAAAAAAAAATCTGCACAGATCGGGATCTGCTCACCCTGCATAGAAGCTCTCTATGCTCTACAGTCAGTGCAAACGGTGTGAACCCCGCTTTAGTGTTATGAAATGGATTTGTCCAGGCCCTACTCTACATTATTTGTCATTATTACGTTATTATTAGGGATGCACGATATTGGGATTTTGGCCGATATCCGATATGCCGATATTTTAAAACTCATGTAGC
>NW_015151215.1:402705-413632 GCF_000732505.1 Cyprinodon variegatus
ACAAGCAGTTTTAACAACTACCATTTTGAAAGTCTGTTGATGTCCAGCCGCCGTCTCATTCTTAGCTTATTGCCATTTACTCAATCTTCCCCTTCATTTTCCTCCTCTGATGATGCGTCACACTCTTAGTACTAGTAAAGTAGGGAATGTGTTATAACTGCGACCATTTATACAATTTACTGGTGCACTCACCTTACCTCAAAATAGAACTACAAGTCTAACGAAAGCAAGAGAGAGAATGAGAATAAAACAGAGCAACTTTTCTAGCATTAGCATTCGGCTTCTTGTTTTCTGATTTTTACCGTAAATCCCTGTTGAAGCTCACCAATCTGTTGGAACAGTTGATATACATCCTTTCTAAAAAGCTTCTTCTCTTACATGTTTATTTTTTTAGCAGCTAACAACAACAAAAAATAGCCGAATGTAACAACTTCCACACCAAATGTTGTTTCAATGATCCTTGTAATATTCTAACAAGATGGTTACCTGTAGGGGGCAGTAAAGCTTAAAAACATTTTAAGCCAATTCTTCTAGATGTTTACCAGAAATGGTTAAAAAAAATAGTGAGCAGTGAAACAAAACTCTTAATCAAATAATTCCTTTTTTTCCCAGGCGTCTCCAGGGATCATTGCCAACCCGTTTGCAACAGGCATCGTGCGCAAGAACAGTATGGAGAGCATCTCTTCTATAGACCGGGATCTGAGCCCAGAGGAGATGGAAATCATACAGAAGGTATGATTCAAATCCTACAGTGAACTGCTCTACAGTTTCACGGTTTGTACCAAGTAAACAACAGCATCAATTTCAAACCTCATAGAGCCCAAACGGAGTGAGCTGAACAGAAAAATGTCACCTATGAAGAACTGCTGTGTCGCTCAGTATCACTAACTGGGTGAATCAAATGTTTTTGTGCAACAATTGTGCTGCAGCAGCAGTTTGGAGGTGGAATTTCACCAGCTTAGCTAGAGCACGCCATGTGGAACACACCCATGCTGCCACAAAGCATCGGCACGGTTGTTTTTTTGGCCAATTTAGGCTGCTGGAACAGCGACCATTCTGAGGGAATGTGTCTGCTAAAGGCCATGGCTTACTGTCCCTTCTACATGTAGTCCTCTCTCTGCTGAGGTTTGCTGAGAGAAAAACAACCTCTGTTTGAAGTTGCACTTTTTATTTGCAGGAGTCTGAGATGGTCAGAGAGACCTCGCAGTGGGAGCGAGAAGAGATGGAGAAAGTGGTGAGTCTAACTGGAAATGGTTCAATGGTTAACATTGAGTGAATCAGTTTAGCCAAACGAGGAAGTAGGAAAATATGGTTTCATAGCTGAGAAAGGGACTGAATGGATGAAGCTTCCTGTCTGCACCCTGTGTGGGTGTTGTTTGAGAGTTGTCCCTGCAATGTTTCACTTTGCATGCTTTTTCTGCTCCCATAGAAACATGAATAGTGTACTTTCTAACCGGTGTGATTTCTGCTCTTTCTTACCCTCCTGTCTTTCTCTCTCACCTCTCCTTCTGGTGTGTTTGGTGTGACACATAATCATCCCTCCACCTCCTTTTGCTGCTTTATCCCTACCCCTTCATCTGCAAAAATACTTTCCTCGTCTGTAAATGATCTCCGTCTTCATCGCATCTCTGTGTGCGCTTGGGTGTCTTCCTCTTTGCTGCTCCTCTTCCTCTCATGGTGAAGGAGCGTATGCGTTTGGAGCGTGAGGAGGCAACTCGCCTGCTAGAAGAGGAGACGGAGGTGAGACCCTGCTCAGAGGCATGTCATCAGAACAAACCTGCAGACTGAGCTGCAAACATGAACAAAAGTGGCTGTGGAAATATTTCTCTACCAGAAAGTTACTAAAGAAGAACCAGTAATTAGCTGATCAACAATTTCAAAATATCTTTTAATTTGAAAGTTTGGAAAGGGGAACTATTCTGGTAGAATGACAAAAGGCATGGAGCCATCAAGACAGTGTAGCTGAGCCTAGAAATCTAAAATGTATCCAAAACAGAAGAAATGAAAAGAGGACATCAGGTTTGTAGCATAAGAGAAGAAATGTGTTACAGTTGTTTTTGATGCTTTAAATACCCTTCCATTAGAAACAAATCAGCTGCCAGTAAGTTGAAATTGACAAAAGTAGTGATAAAAAGGAACACAATGGATATGGTATAGATTAGAACAAATAGAACAAGTAAATAAACCTGATGGAGCTCCTGGACACAAACTTTGCTTAGCAACACTTTGACACAATCACTGAAATCAGGTGTTTACTGTATTATTCAGCAAATGTTCAGTAAGACTTCTGCATCTGCTGACAGGTTTGTGGCTTCACTGTTCAAAGGCAAGGTACTTTCATTTATCTGGGAGAGTTTGTCATAATTCTTCAAGATAAAAAATTCAGAATCAATATTTTGTTTTACTTACATTTTTGTAATTTTTTATTACTTTTTCAGTGATGTGTTATTTGAATTATTAGTTTGAATTTATCATATTCTTTAATGGGAGGATATCTAAACTTTCAAGCACAACTTTAAATTCAATCTGTCCTTTGTGTTGGATGCTTCTTGTTCTTACCTGCCTTAGGACATCGGATACAAATTTAGCTGTATAACAATGCCAACGTGTTTGATTTGATGCTTATTGTCCTAAATTAAATGAATAAATAGATTTAAATGGAATGAAATAACACCTTAATAGAAGATGACATTATGCTGGGCTAAATGAAAGCATCCACTGTCAACGGATGGATGAGTGCTTATTTATCGAAACGGGGGGGAGACGTCAATGTCAAATATTGAAGTTAGGCTTCAAGAGATTAACCTTGAAAACAAACTGTACAAATATACCAGTTTTACACAAAAAATAATATAGGATAAGGTTAAGTCAAGACTATGAGATGTTGAGCTATAATTACAATGAAAAGTTGAGGATTAAAAGTTTCTGTGCTCACGTATTTCTGTTTGCTTGGCCTGTTTTTCCTGTAAAAACTCCAGACAGTTGGTTAACTTCAGTTGTGGAACATTTCCAAATTTCTAGTCCTTTTAAAGAAGAGCAGTGATGAACCGTGTTTACTGCTCTCCTTGTTACAGCTCCAGCTGTGGGATGTTGGATATCATTTGATTAGTCATCAGGGCTTCCCTAAGTGCAGCTCTTTGTGTTTTTTCTTTTGATGAGGGATGTTTATTGATGCAGCACACTTCAGTACTAGATCATTCAAAGTGCTCTAGATGAGAAAAAAAAAGTACATTGCGAAGGCATAAAGGCAACACAAGTAATTAAAACAAATAAAAATGAATAATTAAATTATTATATAAAGGAAAAAAAAGCTGATGATGACATAAATTAAAGAAAAGTTTGACTGAAAACGTAACTATTATGTTTAGATAGCACAGTCAAAAGCCGCTCTAAATAATATGTTTATTATCTGATTTAAAGCAACTTGCGGCGCTCAGTTCAGAGTATTCTAGATTAGCGAAACTAAAGCTGCTTCTACTTACCGGTAAGTTTATTTAGTTACTTTTAACTGGTTCCATATAGAATTTTAGGACATTTTCAGAAAGGGACAAGATTTTAGTACTCTGTCCTTGTTTTTAAAAGACCTAAAATTATCCCTCCAGGTAAAGGAATTCAAAATGTACCTTTAATGTGTAACCTGGTCTGTTCTCTATAATGTTTTAGATTTTAATAGACCAAAGACATTAAGCCCAACTGGTTTAGTAGATCGGCTGGTTATTAAATGCTAGGACTGATGTAAATATGTGAATGATGGAAATTAGCTGCAGGCTTTGCTTAAGGTGACGGAACAACACCGATGATTCGTCACGATTGGTGGGTTCATCACCAACCTGACAGGAGGCCAACATATCATCAATGGCCAATTTTTAACTTTACTCTAACCAGATTGGACTGTAAACTGAGATTGTGGTAATATAAGGGTATAACATATCTGCATAAAAGTGACCCAACCCTAAAACAGTTTATTCCAAAAAAAGGGGCATAATGGGGTGGAAATAAGAATAAAGAAATGTCTCTTTCTGTGAGATTTTATGCCAGAAATTTTTTATTGGCCTTGGAACATTGTTAAATTTTTAAAATGAACAGAAGCTGACTTGTTATCAAACGGCTGCTAACCTGGAGAAGAGTTGTAAGATAAGTGTCCTAGAAACACAGTTTTTTTGTGATTTTTAATTTCAAAGAAAGACTCAGAACATCATCAAGAAGTCTCTCTTTTCACCCTGAACATGTATCCATATGGATTAAGGCCACCTACAGCATTTAGAGCAAACTGAAACAACAGCTTCTGCAGGTTAAAGTGAGGCTGAAACATAAAAGCTGTGATTGATAGAAGTTATTTTAGCTGAGGCTAAAATGAGGATATTGTTCTAAGAATAAACTAGAGATGCAAAAATAAGCCTGTCTGGAAACTTTCTGAGCACACTTAGAAGCTATGCACGTTTATTCATGCAATAATTTTCAGTCAGCAGCACCACTCGTATATTTATAATTGGTCTAAAAACCACTCTGGTCATGTTGTTTAGTTCTTGTTGTTGTCTTCCTGATTGGAAACGTTATTTTGCAAGCAAGAGGAATTGTTACGAGTTTTGTGAATTCACAAACTCAGAAGGAATTACATGCATCAGTCTGGTTTAGACCAGGTTAGCTTATAAGGTGTGCATGACGGAGTTAAGCCCAGTCTGTTGCTAAACCCCTACTAGCTGAATTTAGACATACTAATCAAAGATCTTTTTACATAGATTTATATAGAGAGGATTTCCTTCTTCATGTATTTGATGCATCAATAAACAAATTGATGGTTTTGTTTCCCAGTTACTGACAGAACGGAGACACTAAAGAAATCCATTTACTGTTTTGGTAATCTGTGTGTATACTGGTCGGACATTGTTCTTACCTTAGTTTTTTCTTATTTTCACCAGAACATTGGCGGTGGACCTTTAAAACTTGACTACAAAACCCTGGCTGCACTCCCCACCACCAGCCTGCAAAAAGTCAACAAAGTGAGTCTCTTTTTTTTCCCAGATGTTGCACAAACTAACAGAATTCAGTTCAGGACTTACATGAATGAATGATGGATTTAACTTATTGACATGTTTTAAAACTGGGTCGGTGCCCCTGGGGTTGTAAATTCTTGGTTTGCTGCGTGTGGCCTTGGTTAGAGGCTTAGAATAGACCCTCCTGGAATCTGTCAGGTTTCTGGGTGACCCTGAGATCATCAGTTGGACCTGATCGAGAACCCAAATCCCTCAGATTGATTCTTAGATGGCTCAGAGTCAGAACTTGTCTTAATGATGTTACTGTGTCTAATATAAGCAGCAGATCGCAGCTAGATGAAGAATCTTGTTTATGTGACTAAATAAAGTAAAGCAATAAAGCTGATTAGAAAGGAGTGAACATCTTCAGGATGAGCACAGGGTTCTGTTTAAAGAAGTGCAGGCCCGGTCCGATGGGGTGAAAGAATAAAGCGTGAGAGAGGAAGGGCAACTTGGGGGAGGGGAACAGCTGCCCACTATCAGCGGGCCTCCTCTTGGTGATATTTTAAACGTGCATCTGGCTCTGAGTTGGACTGAGTGTGTCTGCTTGGTGGGGACGGTGTCCTCTGAGAGAAACGTTTAGGTTCAAGCTCTGAAAGTCCTGAACATCCAGCTTTACCCTTCTACCATCCAGCTGTAAGTTCCCACTTCTTCTTCTTTCCTCTCTTTGCCTCTTTCAAACTGTTTTTTTTTTTTTTTACTTGAATATATCTTCTATTTTTCAACTTGACTTGAATTTTTTTTCTCTTAAATGTGTTAAATAATATTTAATCAACTTTTCTGAGCTGTAGCTGGCTTCTGTTTAGTGTCCTATTTGTAAATCACTGTTTTGAGTGCAGCAGAACTTAACGTACATGTCATAAGCAGCTGCTCTTGCAGTGGGATCCGTAGCCACGTGGTTCAGTGTTTCGATATTTTACCTGTAACTGCCTGTGAAAGCCAGAGTACAGGAACTTCTAAATCTTAACAACAGAGTATCACTCTTGGTAGAGAAGATTGTGGAGTTTTAATTAAATTGCAAATTAGTGGTTTGTATATGAGCTGCAGACTAAATATGGCAGTAGAATCATTTTATTTTACTGAAAGCCTTGTAGTGTCGCTCCTTTGTCCTTGGAGCATTGCTGGGAAAGTTAAAAGCCAAACAAAACAAGGATCTGTTGGACTTTAGGTCCATTTACTCATTATCACTTAGTGCTCCAATTCAGCGCCCAAGCTTTGCCATTTCAACTCCGCCTACTTCTATTATCTACATAGGCACTTACCCTGGTTTACTTTATTCCTCTTAATTATTTTTGATCAGCTAAAGACTAGTCAGAAAGAAATTTCTCTAATTTCAGGTGGTTTAATTAATTATATGATATATATATATATTTTTTTTTTTTTAAATACCCTCTTTACCTGGTTTGCATCAGTTTCCCTTCATAAAAAAAAACAAAAGAACTGGTTATATCCTCCTTCTGGTAGAGGTTTTTATTTTATTAGAGTACACTATGAGCAGGTTAGAGGTGAGCTAAACGGTGTGATAGATGAACCTCATTAAGAACCTCTCTGCTGTTGCCAAACTATTCAGTTTTTCCTTAAGGGCTAAATAAAACAAGGACCTGTGATCAAATTTCCCTTGATGTGATTTCCCTAAAACTAAAAGCTCAGTGATCCGTCCGCCTGCGTCTGATCGTCATGCTGCTATTGGGTCCCAGCTGTGCAGCTCTCAGTGCCACGGCACGTTGGCGAGCCGGTGGCCTGACTCCTCTCCTCTAAAAGCCAGCTGTCGCTCACAGACGTCTGCGTCGCTGCCAAAAGGTCACTGACTCGCATTCCAGCCCTGGAAAGCTCACACGTATGCCTCTTAGGGTTATTACCAGGAGAGCTGTGTCACCATTTCGCCTTTAATCAGACTATCGTCATTGTTGCTGATCATTTCATAGTGTTGTAACATATCATGTAAGGCTGCAGAGTAAAGTCAGCTGAGTCTTTGCTGTAGAAAAAGAATCAATCAGCTGGCAGATGTTATTTGCTTCTTTTTTTTTCTCCTTATATTAGCATCAGCTAGGAAATGCATCATTCATCTTTAAATCAGCAACACAATACAGGGATCGGTTAGCATGAGGCAAAATAATCAGCCTCCCTGTTAAACAGTTTAAGAGTATTTTAAGCAGAAACTGTGCTGAAATGTGGATGTTAGCAAACACAACCAGTTAGGACTTAAAAGAAATGGGTTTGGAAACTCATCTGAAGGGCTTGAAGAGCTTTAGTGATGCAAGTCACTCTTTATAGCAGCCTGAGGCTTCTGGGTCAGCTTTCTATTCATAGGTCCACAGGCGTTTCTCCTCATCTTACTTTAGTTTGTGGGTTTGGCACTGTTAGTTTAAATTTCCTATTTTAAAGGACTGGTTAGAGCTGCACACTGATTATAACTAGTCCTGCACCAGTTTGCTCCTCTCTGTAAAACTACTTGCTGCTCCACACCAAAACAATAAACTCAATTTGGTTTATTTCAAGTTTAAGTTTTTTGTGGCCAGAAATCACTGTTTAAACATTTTGTTTTTTACAAACCTGAATTTACTTTGAATCCTTAGGATATACTCAACATATCATTGTTTATAACATGAGATTTATAGAAGTACATTTTTATCCATTTTACAAGTGAAAGAAGCTTTATCCCTTATTATGAGAGGATAAAGTTTAGGTGTGTGTAAATCTTCTGTTTATTCCATTTGAGTTTTGAATGTTGGTGGGTCTATATTCTCCTGTGAGTCCTCTCTTCCTTCTCCTTTGCTCCTGTTCAGTTCTCTGCTTCTGTTATTTCGACCGCTCCCATGGAGGCCCCCTTGCCGGCCAATCACGGAGCCCTTTTAGAACCAGCAGGCTTCGGTTTGGTCAAACCCACCGAACCCCTCACAGACCACAGCTATCTCAAGGAATTCCAGTTCTCCCATAACGGGACGCCCACCATCAATGACAGTCCAGGCTCAGCCACAGCTGTTGACTCCATGCCGGCCGTTTCTCCTGAGGAGGAAGAGGAATGCCTGGTGGACTCACAGCCTATGTGCTTTAGGGAAAACCCCTTCCTGGTAGCGAACCGTAAAGGGAAAGGTCTTCCACCTGGAGAGCAGATCCTGTCCGGGCCCCCTGTGGGCTACGGCCAGCAAGGAAAGCTGCAGCCCTGGTTATTCAGCAAGGCAAGATGCTGAGAGTAGTTTGGAGGCAGCATGCTGTGTTGCTGTGCATTGTTTCTTTCACTGTGCTCCTTCTGTATAATTATGCATTTTTCTAAAAAGATAAAAAAAACTTCCCAGTTCCAAGTTTTCGGATATAAAAGATTTCTGTGTTACTGTTTGCAAAGCAGCTTATGTTGTTCCAGAATTTAGAAAAGAAATGATTTTCCCCTGGGATATGTTTGGCCATGCCTGTGTGTGTATGGTTCTCTGGATCAGGAGAAGTTATGGCACGCTTTTGCTTTGAGCACAGCTTGTGGCATTTCTTTAGAAATTCAGGATCTTTAACCGCACACCAGCTGTAAGGAAGGTCATAATGCAGGAAGGAATGTGGACGGCACAGAGGAGTGCATGTTAACCAGCGAGTGCTTGAACTAAATATTCACAATACGACTAACCCTTTACAGGTTTCAGCTTAATAAATTTAATAGAAAAGTTGATTTATTTCAGAATTTCAGCTGAAAAAAAAGGAACAGCCTTTCAAAATCCTCTTTCTGCTTAAGATTAATTCAAAGATTTTTAAGTACAGAAATATTTTTGTCAATACAATCAACCAGAAGACTACCAACGACCTGTAAATGGCAGGTAAGACTCAACAGGTCATAGCTAAAGAGGCAGGTCTTTTTTTGTATCCCAAACATGAACACCAATCATGAAATGGAAGGAATGAAAGGAAAAAGTTTGGTACAAAAAGGCGTCGAGCAAAACTCATCCGAGTTTCCAGTCGCTGATGGTTTGGGTTGCCATGTCAACTATTGGTTGTTTTGACTGTGGACTTTAGAAAACACAGTAGACCAACACCATCTACCATGACAATTGAGCTTCAAGGAGAGCCTAAAGAGGATCTGTACAGAGTATTGTCAAGCAGAAGATATGAGACACGGATAAGGATATTAGCAAAGAAACCAGGGTTTTTATGAAGCTGCTGCTAGTTGCCTTCATCCCATTAATTTTCTAATAGAATTGAATTATGTATAGCATATCTACGATGTGTTGAATTTCTGAAATAAATCAACATTTTGATTACTTACTAATAAAGGTCCATCTACGTCCAGATGGAGCTGTGGTTGTATTAAATACTGCAGAATTTCTGGTTTCCTGACTGAAAATGTGAGCAGCTCATTAATTAATTTCTCTTGTTTTTCTCCAGACACCTTCTGATTACACCAGAACAGACAGTCCTGTCAGGGAAGCACCATATTCTCCCACCATCCAGCCGGTGAGCTGCTCCAACACGTCTTCCACCAGATTTCACCACCCACCATCCTGTCATCCTTCAAATTTACCTTCTCATTATTCATGAGTCACTTGTAGCTCTCCAACAGAGCTATTTTACAGCTGTCCCTCTTGACCCTTTTCCCCACCCTTAGCCCAGCCACCACTCCTCCAACAGCTCCCTGTGTGCAGGCAGGGAGACCCGCTTTGTAAGTGGGCTTTGTGGCCCCCTGTACAGACTGCATCAATTAAAAATAATTTCTAGAGTTTCCTCAGCCCTTCTCGGCTGACAAGCATGCGAATGCTCCTCTGTGGCAAACTCATTACTGATGCTTTGTGCTGTTCACACTATATATGCATCACTCAAAGACGGTTTGTCTGCTGACCAGCTATGGCTTTATATTTTCTCTTGATAACATTTTGCACAATCATTATTAAGAGGATAATTTTACCACTTTTTGGGGTAGAAAATGGTAAAATCTGGTTGAGTTTAATTGCTTGGGAAGAGTCTTTAAGTGGCCCTGCATTGTCCTAAAGAGGCTACACTAGTTTATATTTCTTCCTTTTAATGCTTCTTTTATTTAAAATAGACGCTGCAGAACGTAGAGCTCTGTCAAATTTTCATTTTGTTATAATTTTTTGTCTTCTCCACAGGCAAACATTCATTACACTGCCACTCCCACTGCTAAGGACAGCACCTCATCATCAGTGAGTGTCAGTAGGAAAGAACAGCGGATTACCTTTGAAACTAAATTTCAATTAGAAAAAACATTTATGGAAAACGACCCTGGTTTGAATAGCTCAAGAATCTCCTGTGTAGGTGCTTAGACCCATAAAGACAACAGCGTAACATTTCCAAGGTGCATTATAGACCATAACAAAATGAAACCTTGATTCAATTTAATAAGGGAAAAGAAAATGGTGAGGGTCCAAAAACTCACATTGATAAGCAGATAAGGTTGTAAAACCGCCTTTTTTATCAGATTTCAGGATTTATCTGATTATATTTTGTATTTTCTTTAGTTGTGTTGATTAGTTAAAGTAATTTTAAAGAGATTTGAGAAAGAATTAGAATCTATTTTAACCGAGGAATCAATCAGAAGAGTACTATAGTATTTCAGAGCAGTACATGGATACGTTTAAGGTTAAAGATGAGGATCTATCTAAGGCCAATTTATACTTTTGACGCATAGCCTCTGCATCCATTGAATCTGCCTCTGTGCGCGGCCACGCCCCCCTCACAGAGGCCCTGCAGCAGTCGTTGCTCACCTCAAAAAAATCCTGACTACGTGCCGGACAGTCGCAAACCCGCGCAGACCTCAAGTGGAAGTGCGCAGACAAAAAGCAGCTGTGATTGGTCCTTGGTAGGCCTTTCCAGCTGTCTGTGTGGTCGTCCTTCTCGATTCGGAGCGGTTTGGAAGTACAACCACTTGTACGATGGCTCAGACATGTTGTTTTGGAAAA
>NW_015151216.1:0-19839 GCF_000732505.1 Cyprinodon variegatus
AAAAAATGCATTTAATTTAAGAAAAATTGACTTAGATTTTTTCTCTTGCACCGTGGAACTTTAAATTTATGAAGGTCCGTACTCCTGTTTCCTGTCGTCCGCTTTAATGACAGCAGTAGGACAGACGCTAATAAGCTTTATTAGCTTCACTCTAAACGCTCTGAAGTGCTAGCATCTTGCTACATTTCTTTAATTATTATTATAAGTTAAAAATTAAGTAAATATTTAAATTCTCAATCTTGACGTCTTCGGATTTTGAAGAAATTACATGACAGAAACATGTTAGAATAACAAAAAAATAATTTCATTGTTTCGAAAAAAAAAAGCTACAAAATGTTAAATTATCAGAGCTGCTCAGTGATGCAGTGGGTAGCACTGCTGCCTTGCAGCAGGAGGTTCTGGGTTCGATTCCTGGCCTGGGGTCTTTCTGCATGGAGTTTGCACGTTCTCCGTTTGCATGTGTGGGTTCTCTCAGGGTACTCCGGCTTCCTCCCACAGTCCAAAAACATGACTGTCAGGTTAATTGGCTTCTCTAAATTCTCCTTAGGTGTGAGTGAATGGTTGTTTGTTCTGTTTGTCTCTGTGTTTCCCTGCGATGGACTGACGACCTGTCCATGGTGGACCCCACCTCTCACCCGTACACAGCTGGAGATAGGAACCAGCAGCACCTCATGACCCCAATTGGGATAAGCTGTGGAAAATGGATGGATGTTAAATTATCAGAATTTTTTTCTTAATGTGGCAAATTTCTTTATTTTTAATTGTCAGTTATGTTTATTTAAAATGTTGAAGGATTTATCAGATTCTACACTCTGAAATTTGAAAAAGTAGAGAAAGTTGTTGATGTCTACGAAGCTTATTTTAAGTCAGCGGGGTTCAGCGCTCTGAAAACCTCCCTGGTCATTTTTCTTTCAGCCAAACCAATCTGCATGGCAGATTTCCGCCTCCAATAATACCTGGCACCTGAGCAGAGCCGCAGCCGTAACAAACTGTTTAGATAGCAGCTCATGTTCATTTATCATCCTACTCACAAACTAAGTCACAACCATCACCACACCTCCCCCGGCTCCTCCATAACACAAACTTATTATCATGTTGTTGTTGTTATGCGCTGTACTGCCGCTGCTGAGATGAACTGGGAAAATGACAGTTTGATTGAGGCTTAAGCACGTCGGACAGTGAAAAACCAAAGCTCTGTGAAAGAAGAGGAAGATCTCTGCGACGCCGCTGCTGTGTTTCACTGCTGTGTGGGTTGGAGTGGTGAGCAGGAGAGCGGAGGAGTTTACGAGAGCGGCTGCACCAGACTCGGGAGCAACAGTAAATAAATCTGGGCCGTTGTTTAGGAGCATGTAATGAGCAAGCATAGCAACAAATAAAAACACCTTCTGTGGCTCTCGAGGTGCTTTGTAAGCAGGTTAACCCCGAAGATGTAAAATGCGCTCCTTTCTACCTTCCTCCTAATCTCTTTTTTTCTATTTTATAATCAGAAAATCCTACAGAGAATGAAAGAAACTGGAATCTCCACTTCATATTGCTGTCTTGACTCTTGTGACCTGATCTTTGTTTAACTGAGTTCCTCTTTTTGTAGAAAGCGGAGCACTTTTCAGTACCTTACAAAAGATGACTCCAAACGCAGCATTGGGCAGAATACAGCTTTAGAAACATAAATGTTTCTAAAGCTCCTAATATGAAACAAACTCTGTATTTAAGTGTTTTTTTTTTTTTTAACTTAATGACTTTTTGACATCAACATTCAAGCCAATGTTTGCGTGTCAAGAGTTTTCTTTCTTGAAGAGGAAAAAAGCACGTTTACGTTTATTTCAGGAGAGCAGAAAGCTGCATGTTGTTTCCTGACGTCGTCCCCTGTGGGACAAATAAAACACTTCTGAACTAAAATGTGAGAGTAAAAACAAAGGTGCGCGTCTCTTTTTTTAAACAGCACTGATGGCAAACATGTCATTTGCAAACACTCACTGTGGGCTATTTAAAAACGCTGCATATTGATTATTGATTTTAGCTGTCATGTGCCGATTTTGATGCTATCCTAAAGTAGAGGCAATCTCTCAAAAGTGACAAAGAAGTTGTGTCTCAACCTTTTTTTTTTTTTTTTAAACAGACATTTGTCTTGAAGAAGTGATTTGAATGGATTCTATTTTGATGAGCAAAAGCCAAGCAGGCACATTAAGACATTCAATCTTCTGTCAGAACAGACAGTGGAGGGAACAAGCAGCAGACTCTGTCAACACTCTTTGCCCTAGGCACAGCCTTTCATCTATCAAACTTTGCCACACTGGGGGGTCTGCTGCTATTTCAGGACTCCAAAAAAAATCTAGAACCCCCCACCTCCCCACACACACACACACACTGCACATTTATAACCAAGTAAGTGTTCAGCCAAAACCCATACAGCGACACACACACACAAAGACTTCCCGGATTTGTTTGTTTGTTGACTGGGATTGAGGTATTGGCTCCAACACTGACAGAACATGGGAGGGCGGGGGGGGGGCTGGACACTGGAGACCAGTGAGGAGCATGCTGAGACAAATCAGTTTTAGAAGAAGACAATCTGCAGATTTGGGTGTAAGGAACAGTCTGCATCTATTTCGGATTTCAATAAAAAAAAGATGAAAAAAAGCAAAAAAAAAAAGTGACTTTTCTCTGTTAATTGTGAACCCACAGCAGACACCTTGTTAAAACTAAAAAAAGAAGATCTCTGAGATCTATTAGCTCATCAATAAACTGCAAAAAAAAGCTGCTCAATTCAGAAGGGCCATTAACGTTTAATGGTCCGACATTTTTAGGACAAATAAAAAAAAAATAAAAAAAAACACATTAAATTGGGTTTAATCCGAGCAGAAATGATGAAACTCTCAAAAATAATCGATAATATTCGGTCTGGTTGTAACGCTAAGCAGTTTAGCTTAGAGAAGCAGTTAGTAGATGTGGTTAAGCTGCTATTGCCTTAAATAGTCGAATGTGTCAAATATTTATTCTTAGATGTCTCTCAGGGTTACTAACTTTTTTAGATGTTAAAGAAGTAAAAAATTGTACCGACTGCATGAAGGTTGTCGTATCAGATAATAACTGATAATCGACACATTTAGAAAACATTTTGCATCAAAAGAACTTTAGTATTTGTATTAGTGTTAGAGAAGACAGCGTGGATCTAGAGATACACCAGTGGATTAAAGGTTAAATGGAATAAACCAGTTTACCACTGGCTAAAACTAGAACCAGAACCAGTCAATAAAACAAGGGAAAAATCTGCTGTTTTTTCTTGTATACCGAATGATTTCCACCAGTGCTTGTAGAACAGACTGGCTTCGTCCTCATCCAACATGCCAATAGGATCAGGGAGGGGGGATCAAGTAAAAGCCTTTTTTCTGCTCATGCTAGCGTCCCCACTTTTAGCAAATCTTGCGAGTGAGCTGTCACTTGAAAAGACAGACTCGCCTTTTTACAGATGTTTTCTCTGTTGCACGTTAGGAGCCAGAGTAACAAAAGAAAAGACAAATCATAAAGCGTGTCTTAGCTGTAGTCCTATTACCGCCGTTTAATTTGAAATCCATCATACACCTCCTGGTTGTTTACATAAAGATAAATGGGTTTTAGAGGGAAGAGAGGCAGCTTATTAAATATGTTTTATGATTTTTTTTATTCCAAATCTTTAATGCTGCTTTCTAACACATATAAAGGCGTTACTTTTTATTCTCTCGACTGGATGTGGTGTTAAGATGCTTGATTTTCAACCTTATTTAACTTAATAACTTAATCAACTTATTTCAACCGTTGCGTATATTAGCTGCGACATATGAATCAAGATGCTATGACTGAGAAAATTTGATTGACAGATGACTTTTGATACATGATTGGCTGAATTTAGGTGTTCAGGCTGATGTATAACTAACTGGCCTGCATAAAATAACGGAAAAAAAAAACACTGATTTTAAGACAGAATTTTTAAAAATAATAGACATTTTCTAACTTTTAGGACAATATGGTCTGATAAAGAATGCATTTATATACATGTTTAAGTCAGAATGATTTGAAATTTAAATATAACTTCCCTATGACTTTAAAGTTAAACTTTATTTCCATTATATGGTTTTATTTGAATGTTAAAATCTTCACAGGCTGGGAGTAAATCCTAAAATGATCCAAAAACAGTTTCACTGCAATCGAATGAAGAACCGTAGTGAGAAATCAGCGACATCTGACTAATTATCATTTCTGGTATGTGAGAAAGGTTAAGTGGCCCATTAAGAGCCAAAATGGCACCAGTATTGGTTCTGCCTGGAAAAACCTACTTTAAAGCATCTGTAAAACTGCTCATCTGCTTTTTTAGTAGCTACTCTAACACAAATAATCATCAGATATTACTTTATAAATTCTTTGATTAACGATACAGTTTTAACATGCTTTTCAAATAAAGTGCTTTTTTAAGGAAGAGAAAAAAATTATTTTATTTCTGTATCCTGCATGAATTTACTCTATTACCTTTATCCCATCTATCATTTTTTGCACCATGTTTTTTTTTTCTCACACACTGTTTACATTTGATCCCTGCTGCAATTTAAGAAATGGAAATATTTTTTCTAAAAGCTGGACTTAATGCAATTTTGTGCTGTATACACCCTGTGTATACCTAACACAGTATGACAATAAAAGATGTCCAAGTCTAACTAAGTATTCGCACATACGTTTGCAGGTCTTGGGAGTGTCCCTGGGATGAGCGGGAGGGGATTGGACATCCATCCCCTTTTCAAGCCATGCATATGTATTGTTTGTCATTATATGTATTGTAAAATGTGTGCAGGTTTGAAATAAACTTTTTGAAATGAAAAATACCTCAACTAAACGTTGAAACCTGTATTACATACTGTATGCAGCTATTGTGGTTTTATTTATATCAAAGTGATGGACAATTCTTCAGGCTATAGGAATATTCACCTGATTGTGTTTCTATGTTTCATCATCTGTATAAACATTTCAGAAATTAGTTTATACTCTTATCTCTTTTTATATATTTACCATTATAAAGTAAAAAAAAAACTGAATATAAATAATAATTAACCAAATAAGTGTGAATACTTTTTTACTCACTCTATAAATAGAAAATGCAGATTTTCATACTGTGAACTCTTAGGAGAAGCACTAACAAAAGGTTCATGTTGCAACAAGTGGCTAAGATTTAAATTTGTGTGTTTTACACACAAAGCATTAAGAAACCAAACGGGTGAGACCGCGGCGACAGTAAAGTCCTCCAACCAACAGCAACATGGGGGACGACTAACATGTTTAAAATGTTTAGTTGGGAAACTTTTTTGAGAGATAATCTTAAAAGAGTTTCCTGGTTATAAATAAAAGGAAAAGGATTTCTATAAAATTGTTTTTGTAAATGAAACTCCGCCAGAAAAAGCTTTAAATTCATTATCATGTTAATGACTAAACATCAGCAATGCCCCTGGAAAACCATGGTTCATTTTCCAACGTTTCAAAAGAAGGTTACCACACATTTCTGACATTTATAACATGATAAATTTATCATCTAAAAAAGGATTAATTAACAGATTTTGTGAGGAATTTAAATGCAGCTGCAGGTTTAATTAAACATTTCTGCCTTTCACATGAATAGATGATTTATAAATGAATCACCTCTGATTTAGAAACTCTCAAACGATTCAGACTCACCAACATCTCCATTTGTGATGTAACCTAACTTTACAGCGGACATGTCGCAAAGGACCGACCTCTCACCTTTAACCTGTGAGCCGCCCGGACGTCTCCTCCGCCATCTTCCTCTCTCTGTCCAGCAGCAGCTCCCGTCCCATCCTCAGAGGCCCGTCCTCCAGCCAGCTCCCGAACATCTCCCGCGCTCCTCCCATGACTCCCCCGTTCTGGGAGCCGTTCTTCATTTCGACCATACTCTGCTGCCTCAGTCTGTTGGACAAATTTTAACACCACAGTTACGGCAGCGGCATACATCATTAAGATCCATTATTGTTTCTAAACGCTGCTACTGAGACCCTGCTGGTCATCAATGATGAGCCTCATATGAATGTTAATGTGTTTCTGTGTCCTCTGGGTTTCACTGGTTCAGACAGCGATGCACAGGACAGCGTTCTGCTTTAATAATTCTCTGCAATGAAGGCATCTATGATAGATCATACTTATAAAAACCATAAAAATATGAGATGTTTAGTGGTAAAAGTATTCATGTGGATAAAGACAAACATCTTCTTTCAAAAGTAAACTAATGTCGACTCATTAAGTTGTTTACTTCTCTGCTGTTAATTACAGTTTTCCATTTTCTTGTAAACAGTCTGTTGCTGTTTTTTTAATGCAAAGTTATTACATAGTTCATCCTTCTGAGTTACACATTTCATTTGATCCAACTATCCAATTTGTGATAATGGTACGGTCATTTTTCCTTCTGATGTAAACACCTTAATTTCGTCTCTTTGAGACAATAATGGAGTATTTTGTTCTAATTTAAACACACTACATCCTTTAAAAAGTTTTGCAAAAAGCATTAATCTTTTACTCCGTGGTCCAAAATCAGAAGGTTTTAACATTAAGGGCCTGATTTTAATTTTTTAAAGTCATGTACATCCTTTCTTAGTTTCAAAAAAGCCGTGCATGACTTTACACTTTAAAGTGATCACTGTAAGCGAAATATATTTTCTTGTATAATTTCTGAATTGGTTATTGTTAAGGGAAGTGTAGCTTAATTTAGTTGTAAGAAGGCAGGCGTTCATAAGCTTTGCCTTCAGCCTTTCAGTCACAATACTGTCATGGGTACTGAGTCATAGGAAGGGCTACCAATACTGAAATAGAATAAAATAGGTTAGAAAATCAATTTATTCTCCCAGAATGGGGAAAATCTGGTGTATAAAATACTCTTTATGTTATAATCAGTTATTATACGTTCCACTTTTGGACAATCATCGATACGTTTGACTGAGAGGGGAACTCATGATAAGACAAAATGCACAAAGGGGTAAACAAGTCAAAAAAGGTTGGGAAATTAGCTCCTACTGTCTCTCTACTTGTACGTCAACCTTGAAGATATCCCAATATTCATCTAAAGGGTTCATTTCGTTCACGATCGTGCTCTCTTAAATAAAAATCCATACTCTTTAGGTTGTGTTCAGTTAAATGAGAAATTCAGAATTTCCGTTTTTCTGCACTAATTGCTCCCAAAGTTGATCTACAAGGTTTTAGTTGGACTCTTTGCAGACCAGTCAAGCTTATCAAACCCCCAACTTCACACATTTGCAGAAAGGGAAGTGATTCAATCATCCAAATGAACTGATATGATGGTGCGACCAAGAGACAGATGGTCTATTTCATACCTGCTGCAATTGTCCTGCTTAATAACATGAAACCATGAGTGCTGCAGCCTTTGCTAATGCTGACTGATGCCACCAAGGTTGATCTGTTATTTTCTTTGGAGACCAATGCATGGATTGTTTGTTCTCTGCTAATTAATGTTCCCATTGGGGACAATAAAATTACGATTGACCATTAATGATGAGTATGTGTGAGTGAAGCCTTATTATGGTGGTTTGACTTGTTTTAGGAAGGTATGATTCAACAATTACTGCGGTCATTTTGGATTCTGCTCTATTTCACATTTTCTACAAACCTTTGTGTAGTTAGCATCAGCCTACACATGGACTAAGCTTGAGATTAGCATTTCTTGCAATAACCTGGCAAAATGCATCTTTCCTTGATGAAATTCAATGAAATATTTCTGCATCGCCTCAGTATAACAACAATAATCATCGTCTACTGTATGTGCAGCAAAGGAAAAGCCATTTTCCACTCTACCATCAAATACCACAAATGTTTGAAGTTTTTTTTAACTCTTCTGGGATTATTTGCTTTAAAGTGAGGTGACTAAAACTGAGCGTCACAACAAACCGTCGTTAGGTGGTTTAAAGATACGATATAAGTGAAAAGGCCCACTGTTAAGTGTAAGTATAGTGGAAGATCTGTGATGATGTAAGGTTGCATATCTTCCAAATATCCTGGGAAACTTGAAAGGCTACCTGGATGCTGTGAAATACCCCAATATTTAAATAAACATCTAGTCAAAGCTTCTAGAAAACATAAAATGGCTCCCAAGAGACAAAATCCTCCAGCTTCTATGTACTTCCTGCTCCTCAGATCTAAAACTTATAAAGAACCAGCATGGTGAGCGGAAGAGGGGAAGTCATATATGATTGTCACAATCTCTTTGCTCTTCGCCTTTGTTTGCAGTGATGCTATCCATTAAACAGATGACCAAAGAGTCATCCTAATGCTGCCGCATTTTTGTATCAATCAGCTGTCCAAGTTGTTTTTTACTAAAACAACAGAGAAACAATAAACCTGCTGGTTTGATTTTCTGCATTTAGAGCAGGTATCTCAGTATTAATCACTCATGAGGGATTTCAATGTCAGGAGAAAGTAGCCATCATTAAAACCTTTTTATATTTATACCTGAATAAGATAAGATGCATTTTAATAGGAGGGCTCAAATGGGTATAAAGGAAACCGTTATTCAACTAGCATGGCATCAAATAACACTTCTTAGAGGTACCGTAATATACTACTAAGGTATTGCTTTTTAAATCGCTTTATATCAATATATATATATATATATATATATATATATATATATATATATATATATACCTTAGTGTAAGGCTGTCTCTAACGTAGGACACTTTATAAATGAAAAGCATCTGCAAAACTTAACTTTATCTAAAAATATTTGAAGATTAAATCATCATTTTATCATCTAATTTTAAGTAAAATAATCAAATAGTCACATTGATGTTTTCTTTCTGATCATAAAACTTATTTTATTAATTCTAGGTTTTAGAAACAGAACATTTAATGTTTTTGCAGGTGAAAAATGTAAAGTTTTTCGCATTTTTTTTCCCTTAAAGGCTCAAGTTTAGGACCTAGTTCAGTTTTAGCTGCACAATTATAATTATGGAAATCTATGATAAGATGTATGGGGCTTTGAGTTTTAACACAACATTTGGGATGATGGGTGGGATGTGGCGTATTCCTAAAACTAGGGATAACAGGAATAAATAAATAAAAATTTGAACTTTCCTATATTGACAATATGTTCATGGCATGATCCTTCATCTGCAGGTTATTTCAACTTATATATATTTTTTTACCAATTAGTAGAAAACACAACAGAATCACCATCTAATCTATAATCTGATTGATTCACATTTGTTAATTAACAGGAAATAACAGTTTTTACTTTTTTATGTACAAACAAACAGTTTTTAAACTCCTTTCGTTTTTCAGTATTTTCTATTTCTATGACTCAAAGTCCTTGAGTTTCCTCCTTTTTTAAGTAACAAGGATTTCCTCCTAAACTTGCTGGAATTGTTTTCTCCTGTTTTGAACCCAAGTTTTTAGAGGAGCCCAAAGATTTAGCTTTCCTGGAAGAGTTTAAAGCTTTTAAAGAAACGTTTTCACCTTTTACCGGTATTGTGTTGACTTTGATTTTCTTTCATTAATTTATTTAGACGTTAATCTCTTATTTCGAGTTTGTAACTTTTTTAATGTGGAAAACCTTAAACTAGGTTTCCATTAAAAAAAGAAGCTTTCATCTCAAGGTAAATGAGAAGAAACAAATCTAACATTCCTTAGATTTAAATATATTTATCTTTTTATTTCCTTTTTTTTTTTTACTATTCTTATTATATTTTTCTACCCTGCATGTCAGATCTTAGTAGTATTGTAAACAGTTATTTTTTTATTTTCAGGATTTAAGGAAAATAAAAAAAAAGGTTATTTTGAGCATTAAAAGTATTTTGTTTGTCTCAGTTCTGAATGTTCCTTCTAACCCGCTTCTCAAACACACAAATATTCAGCGCACACAGGAAACCGAATAAAAAGCTGCTTTAGGGACTTTTTTTTTTATTTAGAGGGTAGCTTTTAATCACTTTTTGTGATATTAAAGGTAATTAGGTGATTGCCCACTATTATATTTAATAAGAGTGGGTCATAAGTGGAAAATGTTTTAATTAGCCAGAAGAAACTAATTATTGAAAAATAATGCCACACTCTTTGGGTAATTTGAAAATCAAAATAGTTAGCTGCCAGAATTATGTGAAAATCTTATGTTGTGGTAAAAAAAACTGTAATATAATAAATTTTCATTTTATTTTACGTTAGGAGACAAAACAGAAAATAGGTTAAGGCTTAAATCTGGTGTGAGTCGACTTCAGCAACGTGTCTGCATCTTTATGTGCTTTATGCATTTATTGGTTATAGATTTTACAGAATCATCAGCAGGAAGAAGATGTTTTAAATGCTGCGAGTGCAGGTTCACCTGGCTGCTTCTTCTTTCTTTTTTTTTTAACAGTGCTGTGCCTGAATCTAGATCTCACTCCTGGGAAGAATAAAAATGCTTGCCAAATTATTGTGCAGATATTGGTTTCCAACCTCATGGACGTGTTATCTGGCCAAACACGTCCCAAGCTGCTTGATAGGAAGGAAGACTAAATGATGTCCCGTATATTCGTTTAATACCTTGAAAAAAATGTTAATATGGTAACTAGAAATTAAAAACAAAAAAAAGCTGGAACCCATAGAGAGGGAGAAACTGAATTCATTTCGCTTGCACGGGTCCCCTGAAAAAAGTGCCTGTAGGCAATTTTTTTCTTCTTTTTGCTGAAGCTAATAGGAGAATATTTAAGTGAAGACTGACTGCAAAAAAGCTGAGAATAAGTTCAACTAAAACTCAGAGGAAATTAAATGATGAAATTCAACCACCTTGGGAATTAAATTTAAATAGACTTACATTTTATGATCAGTTTTACAATCTGAGCCAACAGTGAGTTACCCTGCAAGCTGTTTTTTTATGTAATAATCACAAAAAACATATGGATTTTCTACAAATTACAGGACAAAACAGAGGTTTTAGTCACAGGTCGTCAGACGCACTGTGCAGATAATTAACACCAAATTAGTGGCTCTCTGTCAAGAGCTAAGAAGTTTTTTTTAACCGCTCATTATGAACAACAATCCGTTTCTTCTCAATCAATGTGAACATCTTTATCCTTGCTGATAGAATTTGCAAAAACAATTCTTGTTACTCTTTTATTTCTTGCCTTCCAAAAAACGAAATCAAAAACATCCCATCAGAGAATGAGTCCAAACCAAAGCTCCACACTACTCACTGAAAAGCAGAAAGAGATCCCACATCCTGTTAATATTAGGGGCCCCTGCAGTGTCATATTTCTGTGTCTTTCAGCGTTGATTTTTAAACTTCAAATGGGATTAGTCCCGAATAATTGTCTTATTTGCTTTACGCTTCCATTCAGGTCCCCAAGGTCTGCAGATGCAGGTATTTCATTAATCCTGAAAGCAATGGAGAAGCATCTTTTAATTACTGCTGGCTTCCACTGTGCAATGGCCTTCCCCAGGACCTGAGGGCAGCTGGAAGCGTTCAAGGTTTTTAAAGGCAAACTCAAGGTGTGTTGATTTAATAAAGCTTTTAATCATCCGCTGTTGCCACCGACTAGATATTTACTTAGCAATCTTTTGTCTTTCATGTGCAAATATCCACCTTTGACAGAATAAAAGGTCAAAGTAGCAGACCTTCACTGCACCTAAAGTGTCCACTCTGAACTCTTCTGCAACTTGGAAATGTATTATAAAACAGTTTTATACTGGACGTAATCATTGCTACCTTTTTTCTTCTATTTTTAATTTTTTTTTATTTTATTATGTTTTTTCGCTGATTTTAGAAAGATTAATAGTTTCTCAAATTGCCTACTGTGTTTTACCCAAGCACTTTTCAGAGTAAAAAGTATTACAGTCCACACTTGATTAGCCTTAATTGCATTTGTAAGCTTTGCAGTTGGTTATAACAACAATAACATTTCATAAACAGTAGCAGCATCAAACAAATCTTAAAATATTTTACATATTCGGTAAATTTTAATAAAAAAACAAACCTTAATAGCCCTTGTTGGATAGTGATAATTCTAAGCTAAGAAGCAATTGTAAATTGTTAGCACCTACTGACTAACCAGTCACACAGCTTAGAAATAGTTGCTCATTTCATTTCTTTACTCTGGAATAAAAAAAAGCTGTTAATTAAACAATTATAAACTTGAAATTCTACTTTAACTTATTAAAAAGTTCTGCCTTATTTGGAGTGTTATTTTTTTTTTTCATCTTTTTTTTTTTTGTTTACTTATAAAACATTTTACAATGCTTGACCTTTAAACCCTGACTTGTGTTTTTTTTTTTAAACACAGATAAATAAAATTAGAATAAAATGGACTAATGTACCATCCTGGTAATAAAAAAAAACATTAACGTCAGTCAGCTCTATTGCTTAAACATAAATTACTGTATCTGAAATGAATCAGTTTAAAAAAATAAAGCTATTTAAGCAAACACATCAAAAGCCATATTTGTTAAACTACTGATATATAAAAAACCTAGTTACTAAAGCTACCACAGGGACTTACTTTGACATTAATATTGTTATGCTGTGCTTACTGTATGTGGGAATTTACTGGGCTACTTTTTTGTGTTTTTTTTTTTGTCTATGTTGTTTTAATAAAAATATAAAAAAACACTCATATATGTATATATATATATATGTATATATATATTTTTTTTATTTTTTATTCTCAAAAACTACTAATTTGCTAAAACCAAAATAGAAATGAAAGAAAACCAAGTTACCTGCCAGCCAGCTGGTCGTGGAGCTCAGCATGCTGTTGATTGTTCAGACTATTGGATCGCTGGTCCAACAGCCAACCCAGCTCCAACTCGAGCACTTTGTTGTTGTTGTTCGTCACAGCTCCTTCCTGACAACGTTGGATGATGCTGGATGCTGTTCTCTCCGGGGAACACGCAGGCTGCCCATGCCCTCCGTTTATTCCATTGTTGTGAAACAGTTCTGTCAACTCCATACTCTGTAGCCGGGTGTCGGTGAACCAGCGAGCGAGTCCTTTCCGACCCTCCAGCTGGTGCAGCTCCTCAGGGGAAGGCCACCGTGTTTGCGCAAAATCGTCCTTGAGGAGCGCCAGTGATCGGCTGTCTGGAGGCACTGAGCAGGTATTTAAGTTAGGGATGGAGGAGGGAATGGAGAGGGCATGCGAGGGAAAAGGAGGACTCTTAAGGTTGACCACATTAGTGTTTGTTTTGTGGACCCCATTCAGCTGTAGGGTTTGATGCTGTTGCTGCTGTGGATGTAGCTGTTTCTCTCCTATACCAGGAATGCCCAACTTCTTGGTGCCCATGGAGTTCAGGAGAGCTTGTTCCAGGTTGTCGCGTAGTGCACGGCGCTCCACAAACCAGCTGTCAATTTCCTGATGAGACAGGCGGGTCGTGGATGCAAGATTGTCCACGTCGCTGTGTGTGGGGAAGCTGTTCCGCAAGAAATTCTCCTCCAAGACTTTCAGTTGTTTTGCTGTTTTTCCTTTCATCCTCTCCAGCAAAGGGAACTGGGTCATCACTGAAGACTTTTGATGAAAATCTGTTTTTTGTAGTGCTGGTGCATCGCCACCATCCAAATGTATGATTCCGTTATTATGAGCAGGGAACGTCTGGTCCTGGAACAATTTACCATCTGAACGAGATGTCCCATTAGCCTCAGTCAGAGGACTGACAATCTTATTTCCTCTGGGGTAGCCGGCATTTATTTCCAAACTCTGGTGCTCCTTTAGCTTTTTGCCCTCCAGAGAGAACCCCTGAATTTGTGAAGGGACTTTAACTGGACTGCGGACAGACTGGATGATGGGTGGCCGTCTTATGTGAGAGTTTATCAGCGGAGGAGAGTTTGGCAGGTTCAAATCAGGCAAAGGGTGAGTATTAGCATGTTTTTCTTTGGGACTAACATTTCTACCACGAGGGATGAGCAAAGAGTTTTTGAATGGTGGGGCATATATAGGAGGAGGAGCTATCATCGGCCTTGTTAAGGACTCCGGAAACACCATGGAGGGCAAAGAGACAACCGGCTTGGTCTTGGAGTTTCCAGTTGCAGAGAGGATCTTCCCTTTAGAGGAAGATAGTAGTGCTGATGAGGAAGATGGTGGCGGCATTGAAGGCACTGGGAAAGATGGCCTTTTCATTTCTGCACTGACCATTGAAGCTGCTCCAGTTCTTTTAATTTCCATAGGAACTGGTGGTGGAGCCATTGGTAGGCGGTCTTTTTGGGGTGGAGGTGGTGGTGGAGGAGCCATAAGAAGTTTGTCTTTAGGGTCACCAGAATGGGGGGCGACCGCCATGATGGGTCGCTTCGCCTCAGGACCAAGTGCTGAAGCTAAGTGTGTAGGAAGGGATCGTTTAAGGTTGTGGCTGGAACCTATTGTTGCCCCTGAAGAAGAACTTGTGGTGGAGACGATGCTTAATTCACTGGAAACAATAGTCCGCACCTGACCTGGGTGCTCGACGGTTGTGTGGACGACAGGCTGCTTGGAGGCTTTGGCAGCGGGATGAGACATAGGGCTGGTAAATGTGTGATGGGAGGGAGGAATTGAACCATTGAACATTTTCTTTCTGGCTTCCTCCACCTCTTCTGGAGACCAGGTGATCCCTTGCTTCAGCCTCTGGGTGGTGAACCAGACTTTGATCTGCTCCTCCGGATGCTTGGAGGCGGCCGTGAGCCACGACAGCTCAGCATGAGTTGGGTAAGGAAACTTGTTAAAGGAAGAGATTAATGTCAAATTGTCGTCTAAAGAAGGGTTGTATTTGGTGGTGTTCAAGGGAACTGCTATTTTTGGTACCGAGTTAAAGTTGGGTGGGCGCTGAAGCATTGGGGTGACATGAGAGAGCCCTTGAAGCATGGCGGGTTCAGGTATGATAACTGTTCCGTTGATGTTCAACGCTGTGATCTGATCCTTCTGGATCAAGCCGTCCAGTTGGCTTTGAAGCTCTGCTCCTCCAAAGAGTGACTGTACGTTACTGGGCGTTTTCACTGTGGTAGATATGCAATGTGAAAACAAGGAGCTGCCGTTGCCTTCCCCATGTTCGTTCGTCATTTTGCATTCAGCTGAATTGTCTTTGCCTTCGATTGTCTGCTCTAAGATAGTTTGATTGTTCCTTTGTATCCGTTTAAACTTGAAGCTTGTCTCACCTGGGTGCTGGCTTTCATTATGCTCTGTAAGTGAATCAAACTTCTTTGTGTTGAAGTTGCACACGGCACAGAGATACAGTGGATTCAGAATGACGTTAGGGTGCCTGGAGTCTACATGCTCCTTAAAGTCACTCAGATTCTGCGTCAGAAATGGACAGTATTTGCATTTGTAGCCTCTAGGCTGCTTTTTCTCTGACACCTGTTCAGATTCAGTTTCTTTGTCTTTCAATCCACTGATCTCTACATTTTCCATCACATGACTTTGATCTCCTTTATCAGACTCCTCCTCTTGTACTAATGGCTCAAGGTTTTGTGTTTCCACCTGCTTTAGAAATGTCCTCTTGTCTGTGTTTTCTGCATTTTCCTGCAGCAAATCTTTCTTCCTGTTGCCTTCCGAAGGTTCTGACAGTTCATTCTCTAACACAACGTTGTCAGTCATTTTTTCCACATCCATCACATCCTCTGGATCTTCTTGCTCATCGGGCAGGTCGCTCATTACCCGGACCATGCAAGGGGTGGAGGACTTTCTACGACCGGACATGATGGCTGCTGCTGTTGCTGGTGGTAAACGCTGTGCTGGTGCTGCTGATTCTGTTGAAGAGACTTCGGATTTTGACTGATGGTGCTGGTGACCGACAGTATTCGCTTCTTGGGTTCGTTTGTTTTTAAGCGTACCTTACTGAGACGGAATATAGCTGAAGATTGTGGATACTGGTTGGTGGGTGGAGGAGTAGTCTCCAGCGTGCAGGAGCGAGGGCAAAACCCAGCTGATGGCGCGGGCCCAGGACCGGCTGTTCAGTGGCGTCTCCCGCTCACCGGCAGTGTCAGCTCCCAGCCTGGGCGTCATGGGAGGGCATCACAGACAGCAGCGGCGGTCAAGCTGCATGGGGACAAGCAAGAAGACAGAAAGTTATGTTAATAAACTCAGTCAATTGTTTATTGTGAAAACTAAAGATCTAGAACTAGGACACAATACTATGGTGTCACATTTATTTCAAAATGCCCATGAGCAAAATAAACATACAATCATGTATGTTAAACTACTCTTGCGTGTGGTTTATCTACCACCTCACAACAAAATCACACATGCGCGAGAAACTGCCGCCCCGAGAAACTCGTTCTACGCGCTCGCCAGCTCTTCCCACAAGCACTTGTGATCATGCTCGGGATCTCACGATTTTCTATCCAGTGGCCACGCTCGATGACGGCTGCACTTTCGAAAGCGTCTCTACTTGTCTCTTGGGCGGAGACAACCCCTTCTGTAAGCCTCCTCCTGATTGGGCCTTGCAGACACGATCCCACGGGAAGTAGTGTCAGGAAACTTTTTACTGACTGCTCGTCATCCATAACTGAAGATGACGGCTGGAGGAGGGACAGTGGCGAAGGCTTCTCCTATGTCTGAGGTACATGGGAGTAAGTGGTAAGCATCAGTCAAAGGCTTGAAGACACTAATTCCCGAGGGATTGTGTCTGCAAGGCCTAATCAGAAGGACACTTACAGAAGAGGTTTGTCTCTGCCCAATCTGTCAAAACACATTTTCCTTTGTGCGGGGAGGTAATCAGTCCGAGGGCAGAGACACTTTCGAGATCGCAGCCATCCTCAAGTTCGGCCACTGAATAGAAAATCGTGTGGCATGATCTCAAGCGCACCTGGGAGGAGCTGGCACGCACGGGGAGTGATTTTCTCCTCTCAAAGCATCAATTTCTAGCGCATGGGTGATTTTCTTGTGCAGTGGTAGATAAACATTGCGCAGAAGTACTTTAACATACATACGAGAATGTTTATTTTGCTAGCCCCGATTTTGAAATAAATGTGACGCAATACAAAACTCTCAAAATATAACACCAGAGTGTATTTGAACATGAACACAGACTTTATGACATTTATTTTTATCTAATTCCGATGGCAAATGGTCAATCCGTTTTTAGATCTTTTTTGCAGTAAACTGCACTTTTAAAACATAATATTCTTATTGTACAAATATGCACTAGTCTGGATCTGTGCATCAAATAAAACCACGAGAAAATGCATTGCAATTACGAATACTTACTGAATACTTTTGCAAGACGCAGCAGTATTACCACAATCGTAATATATTCATGGCTGTGTATAAATATCCTGCTACTTCTAAGACACTGAAGAATGAAGACTAACCTCAAATAGCCTTTCTTCCCTTAGACTCTAAACTCCGAAACCAAGACATACAATAAATTAATCCAATACACAGCAGCATCAATGACAAGAAGCCCGTGTTTGTCCAAATATGTGAGCAAATCAGGAATGGACCAGTTAGTCTGTAGCAGAAAAGGTTTCTACTAATTTAAACATTCAGTTCAAAAGTCAGGAGATAATATAATTCTTTATTTGAGAGTTTTCTGGTAAACCTCAGTTAAGGGGAGACAAACTTCCTTCTGTTCTGAAAACGCTAAAAATGAGCTGAAAAGGTTTGGGAACCAGTTCCCATTACACAGCCTCTGGTAAGTGCAAGTCAACATCTGCATTGACTTATTTAAGGCTCAAGTTAAGAAATGGGTGTTGTTCTGATTTCAAAGCGTGTATAAAAACTTTCTTGGTAAAATATAATGGGGTAAAAACATTTGTATTAACATATAAGCTGTTTATTGATCCACAGGAGTTGATCTGATTCATTTACAAAGCCAACAGAAAGATGACGAAGGGTCAAAACATTTCAGCATCAACGGGTGACTTCAGCCGGATTTTTTTTCTTTCAAGTCATGGCCAAGTTTCTGTACTGGTAGTTCTCCAAGCATTACAGGAGCTTCTTTACGTCAGCCTTAATCAGATGCTGGCAAATTAAAAACACCTTGTGACAAAGCCAGAAGGCCTGGAGTTAAAACCGAGAGGAATCCGACTGACGACTGTGGAAGAGAGAGAGATGCAGAGAGAGCCGCCATTCTTAAAATATTATCTGAAATATGGCTGCCACTTAATCAGGACACAGTGTTCCAGGCCAATTGCTTGTAAATGTAATAAATTTGAAGAGTCCACGGAAACTACAAAAGACGCAAAAAAAAAAAAAAAGTCTCCAAACTCCAAACCCCATTAAAAAGACATTAGTCGTCTTTCATAGATTCGGGCAAAGACAACTTCACAGGATAATTACCCTGTAATCATGTAATAAGAGAGACTCTGTGATGAGATCTCCTGACAGCTATCATCCACACAATGGCAGAGAGACAGTGAGATAAAAACAGATGGGGAAAGGAAAAAGGAGGGAAGTGGGACGGCAGGTATGTATAAATATGGAGCGAAGTGGCGATAAAAAGGAGGATAAATGGAAAATAGCTGAAAATAAGGGATGAAACTAAAGGGGAGTGATACAGGTGAAAATAAGGCAGGGATAAGGTAAAGGAAAGGAGAAGAGTTAATAAAAGAGCGAGGAGTGAACTGGACCATGGCCTGCACAAAGGAAGAGAGAGAATAAGGAGATAAGAACTGAGAAAAGATAAGTTAGAACCGAAAGTACACAAACAGAAGAAAGGGGCAAAGCACGTTAATAGACTTTCAAAAAGAAAGGAGGAAAACTTGAAATATATGAAGTAGAAATAAAAAAAAAGCAAAGAGGAAAAAGAATGAATATAAATTATTGTTAAAAAGGATGCAAGAAGTTCTAGAAATGTAGCCTGATAAATTAGACCATAAACCCTCTTGCCAGGAATAAAAAAAATGGTATTTCAGTCCCTAATTAGTGTTGGGCAAGCTGTTATTTGTCCCACGTGTCAATAAATGCTGGACATATTTCATGCTCTTGCAGTCTTGATCAGCTTCTCATCACTTAGTTTATAGCTGAGTATCCAGAGCCTAGTAGAAAGCAGTGCACTGTGCAATGAGACTGAACTAATCCTATGTTATTATAAATCTCATGCATTTACATTGCTGCTTATTTCCTGCTGCAACTAATGAGATTTTCTTATACAGCTAAAGTTAGAGCACAAGTGCTAGTGACTTAAGAAAGATAAGCTGATAAAAGGAACGTACAGAACAGAGTGCTTTCTAAACTACATGAGGTCTGAACAAACTTGACTCAAAGTGTTACATTTACTCCATGGTGAAAAGAAATACTTTTAGTGTGATAGGGATTAGATAGAGTTCTTCCTAACTTTTCCACATTACTTTGATCCGAGAGGCCGACCGACAGTTGATATTTCAAAAACAGGAAACTCAAAGGCAGATATTCTATACCAGGTTTTTATTTCTGTCTTTCTATTCAATTTGCCCTAATTTTATTTCTCTCTTTTTGGACCTGGAATCAGATTTTACACATTTTCGACCATTAAAATATTTGGACTTTAGGATTTGTATCCTTTTAAAGCATCCTGTCCTGGCAGCTTTGGAAAAAAGCGGCAGAACTGGTGGCCTTTAACCTAGCATACGCCACATTGATCTATGTGGTTCAACTTTGCCTCAATAGAACCAGTAGTGGAAACACTTTGAATATTGCAAATACACATAGATTAAGAGATTTCACTGTGCTAAGCGGTCGATGTTCTAAAGAGTTTTGTGCAACAACCGATAGGACAGTGTGGCCAGGCAAGAATATTATCTATATTTCTTTTGAGTGTCTATTGCCTTGATTTATTTGGGTAGCTGGATGATGACCTTCTTCTAATTATGAGCCAACAGTAGATGAAATTTTGAACAGAACATTTCTTTAAAGAGACATTATGTAAATTTTACTGTAAAATATCTTTGCAATA